>NC_143265.1:62859166-63018333 GCF_984573655.1 Nuphar pumila
AGTATCAAAGAAGCTATATCCTAATCCGGTTTTATTAACCGAGCATCTTTGAGAACCAAAAAGTTTTTCTAGATTCTTTTGACCATTTGTGAATTTGGTCACTATAGAAAGAAGATCATTTGACTTTTCTATAAGACTAAATATTTCATTTTGTAAGAGATTGGTTCTAACTCCAATTTCTTTTATCTCAAGTGCTTGACAAGAATTTTCCTTCTTGAGATCTTCTATTTCTTGAAGTAACACTTTATTTTGAGAGTCAAGAGTTAAATTTTCAGTTTTTAACTCTTTATTTTTAGAACTAAGACTCTTAAATTTAGCATATAAATCATTAAATGCTTCAAATAACTCATCATAGTCAAATTGACTTACCGAATCTTCTTGTGCTACAAAACACATGTTGGCGACTTCTTCATTTGATTCTTCATCGAAAGAGGAGTCACTATCATCCCAAAAGGCTTGAAATGCCTTTTTCTTCTTGAATTGGTCCTTGGGCTTGAATTTGAGAAGAGGACAATTTTTCTTGATATGTCCTGCCTTTTTGCAGTTAAAGCACTTGACTTCATTGGGAATGGAAGAATCTGCTTTCTTTACCTTTCTTTGAAATCTTCCCTTTTTGATGAATCTTCTGAATTGCCTTGTGATGAGGGCAATATCTTCATCTTCATCTTCTTTTGAATTTTCTGAGTCAGAAGTAGCCTTAAAAGCAAGAGATTTCTTCTTAGGCTCTTCTTCTTGTCTGTCTTGAAGTTGGACCTCATATGCCATTAGGTTACCAACTAAGTCTTCAAGAGTGAGAGTATTGAGATCATTTGCTTCTTCAATAGCAGTGGTTTTTCTCTCCCATTCAGGAGTTAAACACCTTAGAATCTTTTTGACTAAATCCACTTGTAAATATTCTTTTCCAAGGGATTTCAAAGTGTTAGTTATATCGGTCATTCTAGTTACCATGTCCGATATAGATTCATTTTGCTTCATTTTGAACAATTCAAATTTATGAACTAAAGAAGCAATTTTAGATTCTTTTACCTTTGACGTACCTTCGTGTGTCACGAGAAGAGTATGCCAGATTTTATTTGCTGTAGAGCATTGAGAGATGCGATTGAATTCTACCTTGTCAACGCCACAATATAATGCATTCATGGCTTTGGCATTCAGTGAAGCAGTCTTCTTTTCATCATCGGTCCATTGGCTGAAATCAGTTGATGGAGTTTGGTACTTTTCTGAAACAATCCTCCAGATATCGAGATCCATGGATTACAAGAATATTGTCATTCTTACTTTCTAGTATCCATAGTTTGTTCCGTCAAAGAGAGGAGGACGAACAAAGGAGCTTCCTTCTTTGTGCTGAGATGTTGTAGTTGTCATGCTAGATGATGGTTAAATCAAAGTAATAGCAAACCTGTGCTCTGATACCAAATGAAAGTGCACTAGGATCGAGGCAACGAGCACTAGAGGGGGGGTGAATAATGCTTTTAAAAATTTCTGCGGAATATTGAATGATTTTGCAAATCTCAAAGCAAACACACAAAGAACACAAGATTTTATCCTGGTTCGGTCTAACCCGACCTACATCCAGTCCCCAAGCAAAACCCGCTTGAGATTTCCACTATCAACCTTGTAAACTACAAGATCACACAGACCATAACCGGTCCCACTTTCAGTAACAATCCTACTGAAAGCAAACAACTCATTTACACCAAGGAGTCCTTTTTACAGAAAAGAAATAACAACTTACAATACAACCTATGAGCCTTCCTTTTGAATGCAAATGAGATGCAATTGACTTTTGAGGTTGTTCAAACACTCTACTCACGAATTCACTATCTCTCAAAGTGATTTGAGTGAAAAACTGAAGTGAAAATATCATGTGAGTGAGAAAACAAATACTTGACTGAATAGGAGTGAAAAGCAATAAGTAAATAATTCAAATTGATTGAATTCTTGTTGTTTCTCTGTTAAATGCACTCATATTTATAGTTAAAAGATTCCATATATTGAGAGTATGAAAGGGTGTCAAAACAGTCCATTTTGAACGATCAAAACGTTTGAAAAATGAAAAGACACGCCTTTTTGAAGTTTCAGGAAAACGACAAAATTAGTCGACTGAAACATCAGTTAGTCGACTAATAGTTAGTTATTAGTAGACTGACAGTTATCGTCGGTCGACTGATCTGTTAATCGAGCCGTTTGAAAATATGAACTTTTGAAACTTAGTCGACTTGAGAAAAGTTAGTCGACTGATAATATCATCAGTAGACTGAAAAACCTTTTAGTCGACTGCTGCTAAAAACTTCTGAAAAACAAACATTCTGTTCGGTCGACTGATAAAAAGCATTAGTCGACTGCTGCTAAATTTTTCAAAAAACACATGTTCTGTTCAGTCGACTGATAAAACCATTAGTCGACTGCTGCTAATTTTCCAGAAAACAGACATTCTGTCTAGTCGACTGATAAAATCTTCGGTCGACTAATTTTGACAAGAATGAGTTTTTAGAAAATATGGCGCGAAAGGATTAGTCGACTGGTAAGTCTATTGGTCGACTAATAAATATGAAAATTTAAGAAAAGAGTTTTCTAAAAAGATTTTCAAAAGTGTTTCTTTTAGAAAAGTTTTTCTAAAGACTTTTAAGGTGAAATGCAACCTAAATATGCACTCTAAGTAAAGCTTCTTACAAGAATCTAAGACTTTTAATGAATTAAACATTTGCACACTAGTCTTCAAAGATTCTTCACTGAATTCTTCAATTTTTTCATAGCCTTAGCTGAAATGCAGTTGATTCCACTTGCTCATCATCAAAACCTTGTACTTGAAGTATCATGTATGGCTTCATTGTCGTAACACTACATTTGGTTCAAGAACTCCTTTCGTATGTTTCTGGACCACTCGAGCGATTGTGGGTTGGAACTGACATGTACAGTGGAAAAGTTGACAGTCAACGACAATCTGATTCATGCACTGGCAGAGGGGTGAAATCCGCGCACTTGCACATTCTGGTTCCCATGGGGCGAGATGACCCTGCTGATGGATGAATTTTCAGAGATTATGGGATTGCCCGAGCCAGCCGGTCAACCTGGAGATCCATTAGAGCAAAATTTTTTTATCAATGTCAAGGGTCTGGATCCCAAAGATGCTTTAGCTCGCATGACAGGGCGCAAGTCTTGGCCACTGATTAAAGAAAATGAGAATGAATATGTGAGTCAGATCGAGATCTACCGACAGTACGGGGCATTCGCGGAAGTCAGTTCGATATCCAGGACAACTCGAGAGAAAATTCAGCAT
Source organism: Nuphar pumila (assembly GCF_984573655.1). Lineage (NCBI taxonomy): Eukaryota > Viridiplantae > Streptophyta > Magnoliopsida > Nymphaeales > Nymphaeaceae > Nuphar > Nuphar pumila. The sequence continues at coordinate 62,862,447 of NC_143265.1, forward strand.
GCGATGGTTCTGTGCACTGTAGGACTCACTTTCTTTTCAGACAGACAGAATTATGTAGACGTCAAAATAGTACAGTTTCTGAGAAAATGGAAAAGTCGACAGACCAGGCGTCTCTCGATAGCCATCTTCGTGCTTGCTTTTCTATACAGAGGATTGACCCGCTTCACGCTTGGAGGGTCCATTTTAGTCAAGGGATGCACTTTAGTCTTGGTTCCTTCACCTTGTGCCGACTAGAGCTTGTTCGTTCAGATACAACGGCAAGAAGCTCCTTCCAGTTGCGCGATACTGATTTCTGATTGATCATTTGCAGGAAGAAGAAGTGGTGTGAGACTATTTTGATCAAGAATTATCACCTCCGAGATACACCTATGCATATGGCAAGAGATTCAAGCTACTTGGTCCATTCTTCAGCACTTATTATCATTCGGAGCAGTGTGTCTGATAGTTTTCTTAGAGACAAGCGCGTAGAGATGCAGCTGCTATCAAGAGTCGTGCCAGAGTTCGACCTTACATCAACATATTGGTCCGGAACATATCATTCTACCAGATATGGCTGTGACTCTTTTATTACTCTTCCACTTTTTCCTGGTCCTCGTGTCTCTGCTGATTATAAAGAGTGGTGGCAAATTGTCTGTCTGCCCCCTCTTTCTCAAGTTTATTATTGATGCAATCATATTTTCCTTTTAATGAATAAAAAAGAAAAAAAATCTTTCAAATTCTTCATTCTTGGTTTGACGACCTCGCCTAGGTAACAAGGCATAATTTTTAGTTGTTTATTTTCTTTGCAAAGGAATGACAATGCAATTGTCATAATCTCAGCGATGACTCAATCCCTAGTAATGGGATATTCTTTCAATTGTCTACCAAAATTCTCAGCAAATATTTTCTACCAGTCAAAATCTCTCTCAAAAGCCTAACCATCAACTTTGCTCTGCAGAGAGTATTCATGATATTTAAATGGTTCAGATGAGGTTAGGAAAAAAACTGCACCAATTGAAGGTATTGCATATTCAACAGCTTCAGAAGAAGAAATGGACTCACCCCGATCAGCCAAAAGTCAAGGTCAGCAAGCAGATGATGGCATCGATCCTCATATGTATGCAATGTTTAAAAAGATGATGACCAAGATGCTGGCAGAACAAGCTGAAGCCAGTAGAGAGCAAACCCAGGTCAATAAGAAGGCAAAAGGTCGGGTGGTCAAGAAAATCTTGAAGGTAGCCAAGAAGTCTATTCAGAATGCTAATACAACCGATGAAGAAGAACCAGTGAAAATTCAGATGAAGAATTTGAGACTCATCAGGAATTTCGAAAATCAACTCAGGGGCAGGGGCAGCCCATAAATTCAAAGATCAGTCTATCAGTGATTCTGACCAACCGCAGTTCAGAGATATGGTCAAGATAGTCCGAGATCTGCAGGCCCGCGACAAAGGCAAGAAAGTCTTCACCAACAAAGACTTCTATGATGATTTGGACGGGGATGACAATTTGGATAATCTTCCCAGAAAGTTTATCAAATTTGATGGTTCTGACGACCCTAAGGCTCACCTCGCCATGTTCTTTGCTGAATGCACCAAATTCAAGCGAGATAATCGAGCTCTCTTTCACTGTTTCCCTCGTAGTTTGGAGGAAACTGCGGCTAAATGGTATTCAGAGCATGTAAATTCAATTGAATTAAAAGATGTTGACAAAGTGGTAAATATGTTCATCGAGCGATTCCTCTTTAATGCTGAGGTACTTCCAACCCTCAGCCATCTCTGCGGCCTCAAACAGAAAGAAGATGAGAAGGCTCGAGATTTCATTCATCGATGAAGGTCAGCTTGCAATAAGATGAGCGACCCGATATCAGAGGGGCATGCATTGTCACTAATTTTAAATATTTTTTTGCAACCCTTGAGAGGTCTCATTTCCACGACACCGTCAAAAACCTTCATCGAACTGACAGAATGAGCCGAGTGGCTCAAGCTAAGCATGGAAAATGAAGTTTATGAAGACTTCATCTTTACAAAGGGTAACAATCAGAATGAGCAGAAGAAGAAGGCTCACTTCACTCTTTCTGCCAATGATAGCAAAGGCAAAAAGAAAAATCATGATAACTATTCAGAGGGATCCAAGGGCCAAAAAGGAAAGTTCTCCAACAATGATAAGCCACTTCAATCTAGTCCTCAACATAAAGAGAAAGATCAAGAAAAGCCAAAACGCAAGGATTGGAGTACGGATCGAAAGTTCACCCCTCTGGACCAGACACTAGATAGTGTTTTGGAATACATGCTCGCAAAAGTTATGATCCATTTACCTAAAGCAGCTGATCCCACAACAATCATGGGGAGATTCAAAGAAAAATTCTGTAAATTTCATCGGGCAGTAGGGCATGACACTGAGAATTGTGTTGTCCTGAAGAATATCATTCAAGATTGCATCGACAAGAATATCCTTATTGAAGATAAAGAAGACACCAGTCGACCATCTTGAGCAAGTTTTCTAAAAATTGTCAATGTCAAGACTATGTCACTTTCCTCATTTTGTCATTTTAAAGGGACAATGCAGTCTCGGTTCTTCTATCAATCTGTTACTTCCTTCTTCAATGTATTGATAAATTTGTCAATGGCCTGACGCCATCTTTTATATTTCGCCTTTGCAAATGTTTAATGTCTTCTTACAAGGGGTAACCTTTTTCAGAGTGCCTCCCCGATCAACCAAGAAGCTCATTGTCAGTTTTTACCTTGTTATCTTCAAAAAATTCTCATCAAATATCAATTACTTATCCTTTCATCCAATATCTTATTCCCCAGTTACACTGGGGCATTTTTCTTGAAAATTTATTTTTTTTCAAAATGTTCTGTATGCAGGCAGGATCAAATCAATCTCCCATTTTGCATGCATGTGCACTCATTTACTTCATTTTGCATTCATTTGCATTTACATGCATTCATCTGCATTCACCTGCATTTGTATCAAGCTTCCCCGCTCAGGATAAAGGGTTAATCCTGAAAATAGGCCATGAGCTGCTAACTATGATGGTCCATTCAAATCATGAACTAAGATTTTTTTTTATAAAAAAAAAATCATTTTCCAAATTCAAAACCCATAAGTTGAACCCTTCCTTCTTAAACTACGATTCTTAGGTTAAATCCCTATGGAATTGATAGTTCATAGGTCAAACTTCTGTGGAACCAATATGATCCTTAGGTTAAATCCCTATGGAATTGATAGTTCGTAGGTCGAACCCCTGCGGAACAAATGTGGTCCTTAGGTTAAATCTCTATGGAATTGATAGTTCGTAGGTCGAACCCCTGCGGAACCAATGTGATTTGTAGGTTGAACGCCTGTCAAACCAATCTCATTCTCAAAAATTTAATCTGTAGGTGGAATTTTTACTGATCCCTGGTTCTTAGGTTGAACCCCTTTGGAACTAATCTCACTTTCAAAAATTTGATCTGTAGGTTGAAATCCTCCTGATCTAATATTCTTTACAGTCCTTAGGTCGAACCCCTTTTTGGATTGGTATTTTCAGAAATGTGATTTGTAGGTTGAAGTTCTCCTGATCCACGTTCTTAGGCTGAATCTCTATTGAACCCATGTCGTTCTTAGTGAACCAATGACGTTCTCAACTGAACCAATGTCGTTCTTAGGTTGAATCCCTACCGAACCCATGTCGTTCCCAGTGAACCAATGTCGTTCTCAACTGAGCCAATGTCATTATTAGGCTGAATCCCTACCAAACCCATATTGTTCCCAGTGAACCAATGTCGTTCTCAACTAAACCAATGTCGTTCTTAGGCAGAATCCCTACTGAACCCATGTCATTCTCAGTGAACCAATGTTGTTCTCAATTGAACCAATGTCGTTCTTTGGCTGAATCTCTATTGAACCCATGTCGTTCTCAACTGAACCAATGTCGTTCTTAGGCTGAATCCCTATTAAACTCAGGTCGCTCCCAGTGAACCAATGTCATTCTCAACTGAACCAATGTCGTTCTTAGGCTGAATCCCTATTGAACCCACATCATTCCCTGTGAACCAATGTCGTTCTCAACTGAACCAATGTCGGTATTAGGCTGAATCCCTACCGAACCCATGTCGATCCCAGTGAACCAATGTCGTTCTCAAGTGAACCAATGTCGTTCTTAGGCTGAATTCCTATTGAACCCATGTTGTTCCAAGTAAACCAATTCCAATTTTGACCCTCGGGTCAATCAATTTTCAATTCCCAATTTCTAAAATTCCAGTTTCTAATTTCCAACTTCCAATTTCATATTGTCAATTTTCAATTTCCAATTTTGACCTTCGGGTCAATCAATTTCCAAATTCCCAATTTCGACCCTGGGTCAATCAATTTCCAATCTCGAATTTCTAAATTCCAATTTTGACCTTTTGGTCACCTAATACCAATTTTAATCATTTTCTCTTGTGAGAGACCCTTTTTACAGGGAGAGTTCTAGGGAGCTCATTCTTTTCGCATGCTATCCTTTGTTCACTTAGCCCCTTTTTAGGGTGAGTTTGAAGGGACTCGTGTCGTTGTGAACCGTTTGCAAAACAAATTTCCAATTTCACACAAGGAGCCCTTAGTTCAGGGAGAACTTCGACGAAAGTTCACTTTCCTTGTGACCACAATTTCATACTAGGTCATTTTATCATGGAGGACCCTCTTTTCAGAGAAAATGTGATGGACTCGTTTCTTCATGACCAATTTACCGGCCCCTTTCTATAAGAGAAGCCTAATGTTAAGAAGTCCTGACGAAAGCTTAATTTCTCTTCGAAAGTTCATTTTGCAAACACCTCCTCTTCAAGGAAGAGAGGAGTAATTTCTATTTTCCATTTCTAAATCTTCGCCTTTGGGAAAAGGAGAAGAAATTTTTTGTCATGAATGCACTGAGTCGTGCTGCAAACGCTCGCTTCCACAAAGAATTTCAAGAAAATTTTGCCAATTTGTCATTAAATATTTGTTGATTGCAAAATCTTTATTGCACAAAATCTTTACCTTAGAATACCCTTAGTATTGCTTTCGAAAGGACAAAGCTTTCGCGAAAAAAGATTCAAAATTCAAAATCTTTCTATTGGTCAAAGAAAAAGATGCAAAATAAATCCTTGATATGGCCAACAAAGAAAATTCAATGTTGTTGCCGAGACATAAGTGATCGATATTGATCGCAGTCAATGACACATTTTTAAAGATCATTCTTGAAAAATAAGGCAGTCGAAATATCCTAGGTGATACAGAAAAATCCACTCAATTTCTATATCTCCTCCATCACCTAAGCTGCAATTAAATATCTGCAAAAGTGATCTCTTAATTGTCGTCAAGATGAAGATGAATTATGCGAGTTAGACCCCCGGAGCCAAAGAAGATTTGGATCATCTCCAAGATGAAGGAGTTTGTGACGGATACTTCCAGGGAAAGTTCAGATCACCATCAAGATGAAGGCGACTACAATGAGCTTCCCGACAAACCCTAAAAGATATTTAATTTCTGCTATCATCAAGAGATTTCCAACTAAAGAACCAATACCGTTAATCCGTGAGAGAAAGAAAAATCAGAACATCTCTAAGTTGAAGGAGTTTGTGACGTACCCTTCCAAAAAAAGAGAGAGAGATGTAATCCCCAAAAAAGCTCCAATTCTGTCACACACAAAAAAAAAAGAATGCAAAAAGATCATCTTGAGAAAAGAATCACAGGATATCAGACTGCCAAATCTACAAGGAATCCTCTTTAAATTTTATGAAATTCTATTATCAATATTCTTTCACTAATTGCTTTCACAATATCAAGAATACTCTCTTTTCTATTCATATCAAAGAAATTGATAGCTTCCTTGAAAAAAAGTTAATTGCAAGCAATTTGAATTTGAATCTTAATTCTACGGAGTTAAGCCCAATCGGAAGTAATACTTTAGGTAGAAAAGAGGGAATATTTTCAAAACAATGTGCATCACTTTTAATTATTTTGAATCAACAACAATTTTCAACATTTTGACAATATTTTTCTAGTTGTTCTAGCATGAAGCGAGAGCTTGAGGTTCATCTTTGGTGCATCCTGACACCATTTCTTATCCCTTTTAGGACTTGATAACAGGAGTTTTCAAGATTCCTTCCCTTCTATAGTATAATCTGAGTGCCTGGGCTCTCAGATTTGCACACTTCTCTGTATCCCCACTGTCCCACCATAGACAGTCCAATTTTGGCTTGAGTTTAAGCCACAAATCATTTTGTCGCAAAAGGTCATCAATTTCAAAAGTTATTTAGTCTCAGCAATGATGCGCCCAAAATCAAACCCCTTTTCAAGCTTTAGGGACCCTAATTTCATCCTTTTGCAAAATCTCTATCGGATTCATTGTGCGGAAGTCCGAAGGTTCCATCATGGGTTCTTCATTCGAGAATCTCATCATTTTATTCCCGGTCAGGTTAAAGGTTAAACCAGAGCCTCATTTTGATGAGGTATTTTAATTCCCGGTCAGGTTAAGGGATTAAACCTGAGCCTCATTTTGATGAGGTATTTCATTCCCAGTTAGGTTAAGGGTCAAACCTGAGATTCGTTTCTACACAAGGTATTTCTCGTCCCATCCAGGTTAAGAGCAAAACCTGAATCTCACTTCTTTTTGAAGTAAAATTTTCTTCTTCATTCTTCATGTCATATCTATCATTTTTCACCAGGGCTAATTTTTTCATATCCAGTCAGATCCTTCTAACTGGGGCATTTTTATAGCCCAAATTTGGTGTGTTTTTCTTTACCACTAAGCTCGTCTTCAAGCCAGTTTAGTAGCAAAGAGGGGCATCTGTAAACACCTCAAATTTTCCCCATCCATTCTCAAACAACCCCCGTCGTGCAGTGCCAACCCGGTTAGGTCAGTGTAGGAGTCAAACCTTGAGTTAATTTCAGAAAATCACCACTTTACCCATTTTTATTAAGAAAATTACCATTTTACCCTTAGGTCATCCCGGACTCCTGTCAGTTAGAGTCAACCAAGCTCATTGGTCAGTTCAGAATAGTTAGAGTATTAGTCATTTCAAGCTCATTTGAGCTCACAGTGAGAAGGCCATTTTCATTTCTGACCATTCCTGCCAAAATGTGATCATTTCTTTAGAAATGAGCTCATTTCTCACTCAAATCCAAGCCAATTGTCTCTCAGTCAGTCATTCACAGTCAGTCATATTTTTTTGAGTCTATCCTGAGCTCACAAAAAGTTCAAGTGCTCCACTTTCAGTTTAAAACCTCTTCCAAGTGTTTAGGAGTCCATTTTAGCCCGTTTCAGCTCTTTCAGCTGAAATTGAGCTGAGTTCATTCAGTTGAGCTAGTGTTCGAGCTTTTATTTTAGTTCATGTCATTATTACTAACCTTTGTTCTAGCTGAAACCGAGCTCAAATTCGTAATTCACTTCACTCCAGTGACCATTCCATGCCATTTCTCTAAAAATGATAGCTTTTCTTGAAAATTTAGTCAGAGAGTTCAGTTGAGTCAGTGTCTGGTCAGTTCATTTGAGTTCTGAAACTCTAAAACCCAGCTCAATCCAATTTATTTCAGTTCAATCCAATTCATTTCAGTTCAATCCAGCTCAAACCCTAATTTTCAATGTCACCCTAGCTCGGTTGAACCCAAAAATCATTACTTGAACCATTTTGCAAATTTTATCAATTTTAACACATTTTGAACTGGTATAAGTACTAATTAGGGTCTAACATCCAAAATTCTTCATTCAAGGTCTGCATTTCGCATAGCATTTCATGTCATTTCTCATCATTTCATATCATTTCTCAGCATTTCATAACATTTCATCACATTTCATTCCATTTTCGAAGTCCAGGATTTCAGTTTTATAAATTTCAATCCAGATCGAGTTTTAAAAGTTTTCAGAAATCAATTTCAAACCCTGGGTTTCCAAAATTAACATTTTTACCCTCGAGAGTGTAAATTTGGAAATATTTTATCGAGAAAAATAATTTGGATTTATTTCAAACTCAAATTTTCAAATTCTACACTGGATTTGCTTCGCAACGGGGTATTGAACTTCAAATTCCGAGCTCGTTTCAAAAGCTGCCAAAAATAGCTCGTTTCGTTCGAAAACTTTCTGAAAAGACTATTTTACCCCTCTAGTTGTCAAAATGAATTTCAAAATTAGAATTTGGACCCGCTTTGAGATGGCCCATCCATTTGCATTTTCCTTTTTAATTTATATATAAAAAAGAAAATTTTTTATTACATTTTCTTTATTTCCTTTATTTTATTATTTATTTATTTTACCTAAGGTGGGACCCACAAGGGGGTCGACCCCCCTAGCCTCTCTGTTTCCTTTCTTCCTCTATTTCCTCTTTCCTTTTCCCTTCTTCCTTTTCTTTCCTTTTCCCTTCTTCTTTTTCTTTCCTTCTTCCCTTCCCTTCCTTCCTTTCCCTATTTCTCCAGCCATTCACGTAAAATCTCCTTCCTCCCTAATTAAACCCTAAGTTATTTCTATTTTCCCTAAGTTCAACAATAAAAACACCATACTTTGGCTATACCTTCTCTCCCTTTACATCCTCTCTTTGATTCTCTTCACCTCCTTACACAACAGCCTCCTCCACTACCATCCCACTCCAGCCTTAATCAGCAGTCCAGCCCGCAACACCATTACAGCTTCAGCCACACTATCTTCAAGCTCCAGCCGACATCCTCTTTACAGCAAGGCAGCCACCTGAGCAGTCATCTCTTCCAAGGTCGCACCAGCCAGCATCACTCTCGTTTCAAGCACCCACCAAGTAGTAGCTCCACCACCAACACTTCCAAACTACAACAACTCCTCTCCATCAAGGCAATAGGCTCTAGCTGTCACCTCCATTGCAGTCGATCCAAGGTAAGTCTATATTCACTCTTATGCTGTATTGACTTCCATTAAAACATCATGGTACTTCTTTTAGGATGATAAATTTGATATAAAATCAAGTATGAAAATGGGCTTATAATCTACCTTCTGTGATTAAAGCTTATAGAGAAAGGGATCCATCCGAGAGGTGGGTCGGATCCCCTCTCAACAATAGCACATATTAATCAAGGTTCTACCACTCTTTGATAGTTTTTTTTCTTTTTTATCATTTTGAGTAGATTCAATGTCATGAGCATTGCATTTAATTACTTAGTTTAGTTATATTTGTGATTTATCTTGTTTTAGTTTAGGCATCCAGTAGTCATTTCATGTTTAATTTCTCGTTGACAAATCTTGAATTTTTATTTGTGAGTGACTTCATTTATCTATGATTTCTTATAAAAAACCCGAATGGATTTTGGTTTGGGAACCCTTCTAAACCGATCAAACTCCAAAACTGGATTTTTCCTTTCTGGAATTTCCAGAATTTTTTTTAGCAGACTAAAAACCTCCGAGATCTTCTAGATGGAAGATCTGACTCTCCCCCTAAAAATTACAGTAGATTCACAGCATAATATACTAATTTTCTGGAAATTTTGGAATTCTTATAAACATATTTGGCCTCTATTAAAAATTGATTTTCTCATACCTTTGGGAAAATCTCAAATTTTCCTTGTTAGGGTATAGACCGATTCTAAGGTGCTGTGTCCGCTTAATCCGTATCTCAAATGTAAAAACTTTCAACATAAAAGTTGTTTATAACCCATTACTATAATCATTTCTCAAAATTTGGGAATTTGTGGGATTGTGCAAATATTTTTCCAAAAATTATCTTTTGTGTCTAACAGATTCCAATATCCAGAACATCGAGAGATCTGGGTCTCTGATAACAGCGTGTCCATTTCCAAATTGTAACTCAAATCCCATAGCTGTAAAAAGATAAAAACTTTATATATTTGTCAGGTACATTTTCCCACAATTTCAGCCATTTTACCATCTGTCTGTTATTTTTACCACATTTTCTCCCGAAACCTGCCTGTTTGCCCTAAATCCTAGTGTCGCCGGATTCCGATCCGACTTGCCGGAGCTTTCCAGCTCCGACCATAGGTCAAAAATAGAATCTTTTAAAGGCAAAAATCCTTGCCTAACTGTCCTCTATCACCTCTTGGGAATTTTTTATGGAAGTTTGATATCCGAAATCCCATTTAGAATCAACATTTTAGGCAAAATTCTCATTTTTTTAGGATTTTTGGCTATTTTCCATATTTAGAAAATAACAAAAAAATATATTTTTGATTCTATTCTGTTCCTAGGGTTAGTTTATGTGTCCATGACAAATTTGGCTCAATTCCAAGTTCATTTGTTTTGTATGTTAGTTTTTTTTTTTAAATTTAGAAGCGAAAATCAAGTTAAATTTGATATTTTATGATATTTTCGCCGTCTTAGGGTTTTTATCATGTAAATAAGCATGTCATGTCATATTAGGGTTAATTTTAATCTCATTTTCATTTCAATTTCTCATTTTTGCAAAATTTATTTCAGAAAACCCTAGTTTCAAGGCCATAGTCTTGTTATCAGGGGTATTTTGGTCATTTTGACCAAAATTTTGAAATTCCAATTTCTAATTTCATAAATTTTTGTGTATATCATCATATTTCATCATGTTGTATTTGATTTATTTCATTTGATTTTCAAATTTCCAAATTTTATAAAAATTCTTTTAGAAAACCCTGACTTCAAGGTTATTAGGGGCATTTTGGTCATTTGACCTAACTTTCAAAATCTCAATATTTAATTCTTTAAATTTTCGTGCTTACCATCATATTTCATCATATTGTGTTTGATTTATTTTATTTGATTTTTAAAATTCCAAATTTTACAAAAATTCTTTCAGAAAACCTTGATTTAAGGTCATCAGGGGCATTTTGGTCATTTGGACCCCAATTTCGAATTTACAAGTTTAATTTTGAAATTTATTCATTATTTTTCATGTTTATATCAAAGGGGGTATGATTCTGGGTTTATATCTGAATAATATCCGATAATTTCTAATATTTTTGGATAAATTCAGAAAAACCTAATTTTTGTGCGAACATTGTTTTCATGTTTTGCAGGAAAATTCAAGAAGAAGATTTTGTTATTTTATTTCTTTTATTTATTCAATTCAATTTAAAAAGCATTGTAATAATTTGAAATAAGAATTTATATTTCCTGCATAGAATAGGACTTCATTGCATATAGTTTGATTTCTAAAAAATTTGATATCTGATGTATGCTGCATATGCTCATTTTCCAAAATCACTATGGTTGACACGAATGGCACGTGCACAAGCTCTTAAGAAGTTCATGAATTTGGTGGGATTTGTATTTATGGTCATAATCAGAATACGAAGAAAACCAAGATTTATGATCTTCGTATTAGCCACATTCAGCCTACACTCTTAGGCTAACTTCAAAAAAATGCACTGCATTTCTCAAAGTTTCAAAAGACTTTCCCAATTTCTCAATGAAATTCCCTTTCAAAATTCATATTTATTCATTCAGTTTGTCTTATTTCCAAATTCATTCTCCAATTTCAATTTCAGATAAATCGATTTTCCCAAAAATTCTCAAGTCTTTCTCAGGATTCGATTTTCTAAGAACTCTGAATTTTCAAATGAGATTTCAAAATATTTCCCAAGTTCAAACCATGATTTTTCAAGATTTTCACATTCCCAATTTCATTTTCAAATCCCAAAATTGATTTTTCCAAAGTTTTTTAAATTATTTCAGAAATTGATTTTCTCAGAATCCTTAATTCCAATCTCAAAAAAATCAATTTTCTCAGATTTCCCATTTTCCTGAGAATCCTTTTTCCATTTCAAAAATCATTTTCCAATGAACTTTTTGACTTTCTCAAGATTCTCAAATCCATTTCCTCAGAAAAGCAATCTAAATCTCAAAATCGATTTTCCCAAAGGCCAAGTTTTTCTGAGAATTCATTTTCCAATTCAATTTCTGATTTCCAATGAAATTCAATGATTTTCCCAGGAATTCTATTTTCAAGTACTTTTTCAGTCATTTTCCAAGTACACTTCAATTTTCCATGCAAACATCATATTTCTCAAACTTGCATCTTTTCAAAATTCCATAGCACATGCCTGATTCTTTGTGCATTCTAGGAAAATAGAGCATAATTTAGATAATTTAACTAAGTCAAAGCGCACATTTGATCCTTGGTTCAATTACCCCTGGTAAAGGCGCAAGGAACGGTTGAACCTCGTACCGACAGGCGGATCCCATTCCACGAAATTTTCCCGCAAATTTTTAAAACGGATGCGAGTAATTTTCAAAATCATTTTCAAAACTTTGGTCGAGTTTGACTCGCAAAATCGTTTCTCTCACTCTCGCGGAGGGAGGAGGGACAATTTTTGCGATGATAACAAGGGGGTTGTGTGTTCTCCTTCGAAGACAAATTCATGTGTTTTGGAGTGTACGGAGGAATATCTTGAGACCCACGATAATTCATATGCCAATATTACCCATGATGATTTTATAATAAAATAACATATAAAAAAGATAGATATGCATTTGACAAAAATGTCCTTCCGTAAGATAAATATGCGTTTAACAGAAATGTCCTCCCGTAAATAGCTTTGCACTTTCTCGCAAGTCCAGGTTCTCGCCTTGGTTTTTAGCTTGTGTTACAACAAACTGCCGCCTTCTCGTTCCTGCCTTGTGTTACAAAACATTCTCGGGTTCGTTCCTACCTCATGGAGATAACTATAAATCAATCAACTTGTTCGATCATTGGTGGGCATCATAGGGGATTTGTTAGCCATCTCATTTTACAGTATTCTCTTCTTCTTCATTTTCGTTAGGCAGTATGAAAAAAAGCAATGATGCACAAACATTTCAATAAGTGCCATTAAGGCGTTGTGAGTACGTTTCCATGTCATCATGCTATTGTTGAAGAACGTACATCATCGTGAGTGCCATTAAGGCATTATTTTGTTATTGAAGGTGGATGTTCGCTTTTCGACGGTTGAAAAATTAAAGATATTTATAGAATGTTGGGACCTGTTGACAAGAATGCTTGGTTACCGATGTGAGGAAGGGCCTCTACCTTATCTGATAGCGTCCATTCACTCAGTATATGCAATGTATCATAAATCGTGGTTGTAGTAACATACTATCGATTTGTGAGATATTGTTTTGTTTGTTAATATCGATTTGTAAGCTATTATGCTGAATTGCCGTATTAATTTATAATATATTATGCAATATGTATATCAATTTGTAAGATATTATATGTTTTCTAGTATCGATTTGTAAGATATTTGTAGTATAATTTTAAAATGTGTGTGTGTAGAATTTATATTATTGCGCACTTACGGTGGCAATTTGCGTATTCAAATCACTGATTGTTTAGCGATTTCTATTGAAATCGCTTCACAACGTCGTAGATATAATTAAATTGTTGCTACGTGAATCGCTGTCGTCAACACACATATATGATAAATCATTTTTTTATTGGCATGATAAATAACAACTCGATGCATAGTATAAGCAAATAACAAATCATTGTTGCTTTTATATTGTGATTCATTCAATCGTTTCTTTGACTTGCTTAACTAATCGGTATTCGTTGTTATATGCATCTTGAATAAATCGTAGTAAACATATAAGCTGGCTAACGCAAATTGATATCTTACTTATGACAATGGTGAGCTAATCATCTGGTTGTGATGAAGATGATGTATCTCAATCATTGAAAAGTTATGGAGAAATGAACATTTGTACTAATGACGCACCTAAAGAAGTGAACATGTGCACCAATGATGCACATGATAAAAAGAGTGCAGGCATTAGATTCACTCTTGACTTGAATGTTCCAGCAGAAGAAATGCAATTTGATAATGAGGTAGACGATCATGACAATACAATTGACTCTATTCTCATAAAAGGAATGCAGTTTAATAACAAGGAAGTTGTATACAAATTTTACAATGATTATGCCTTCAAACTTGGCTTCAATGTTAGAAGGTATTTTTGGTAAAAAAATGCACAGGGTGTCATGGTGAGAAAGACATATGTTTGTTCTAAGGAAGGTTAGAAGAAGTCAAGTGAAAATCCAACAAGGAGCAAGCCAGATTTAAGATGTAGTTGTCCAACGAGAATGGTGTTAAAAAGACTTCCGAATGGGAAATATGTAGTCCATACTTTAATGAGTGATTATAACTATGAATTAACAACTTCATTTATGACTTTTATGTTAAGGTCACATTGTAAAGTAACTGAAGCGCATGCTACAATTGCTGAAATAGGTGATAGAGTTGGCATTGCACCAAGAAATGCATACAATTTATGCACGCACATAGATGGTGGTCGCGAGAATATGTCATTCACACCTATGGATCTAAGAAATTACTTGAGAAGGAAGAAGATAAATAACAAGAAGAATGGAGAAATATGTTTTTTGGTTGATTACTTATATAAGAAATCAAGCAATGACCCTAGTTTCTTTAGTGCAATGCAACTGGATGAAGATGGATATGTTGTAAATATGTTTTGGGCAGATTTAAAGTCAAGAATAGATTATGAATGCTTCAATGACGTACTTATTTTTCATACGACAATGAAGATTAATACTGAACAATGGTCATTTACCCAGTTTGTGAGAGTGAACCATCACTCACAAAATTGCATATTAGGCAACACTTTTTTGTATGACCAGACCAAGGAAAGCTTTGAGTGGTTGTTTAGAGTATTTATACAGGCAATGAATGGGAAACACCCTGAAGCTGTACTTACAGATAAGGATCATGCAATTGTAACTGCAGTGTCTCATGTATGGCCAGATGCATATCATCGCCTATGTTTGTGGCATATCTTTCAAAATGCAGCAAAAAACATAAAACACATATTTAATCAGAAGGCAAGGTCTGATAAAAAGTTTATAAGGTATGTACTTGAGAGCGTAGATGAGGTCACCTTTATGTCTGATTGAAAAAAAATAATTCAACTGTACGACCTTGAAGACTCTGTGTGGTTACAAAATTTATATGCAGACAAAGAGAAGTGGGCATTGGCATATGAAAGACAATACTTTTGTGCATGTATGATAAGCACACAAAGAGCTAAATATATGCATGCCACATTGAAGAAAACCTTGTATTCATGTTTAACAATGTTTTGCTTTATAGAACAATATGAATTATTTGTAGATGGTCTTAAACAGAATGAGCTTGAACAAGATGTGAAATGCTTCAACACATGCCCTATAACTTTGGGCTTAAAAATATTGACGAGACCTATAGATCTGTATACACCAACTATATTAGAATGGATTAAGAAGGAGGTTATATAGGTCATGAATTGCAATATAGAAGGACGTTTGCAAACCGAGAATATGCATAAATACCATATTGTATAGGAGGGCGAAGCACATCCAAAAAGTCAAGAAGCACATATTACGTACAATGTTGACAATAAAATAGTTGAATGTATGTGTAAAATGTATGAATTTAAAGGTATTTTATGTCATCATGCATTAAAGGCACTTAATAAAGAAAAGATACAAGAAATATCCGAGTCATATTTAATACAAAGATGGACGAGACAAGCAAAGATTGAACTGCTGGATACAAATAATATCAGTGCATCTGATGTTGATGCGAAGTGCCACATATCCTTCCGTTACAAACAACTATCAAAGTCACTTATGCTTGTTGCAGATTTGACATCTAAAAGTAAAGAAGCCTATGTATGCATAGAAAAAGCATCAAGAGAGTTACTTGAAAACATGCAGTTAATTCACCATCAGTTCGTTGTAGCTCATGAAGACCAATCTAAGAAAATGAGAGCAAACAACGAAGGCAAAAAACATGCTTCCCTTGACTCGCATGAGAAGTTACGCCGAAACGTAAACATCATCTTCAACAAGTCAAGAGTCAACGTTGTAGATTACGATAGACAAATTCACCTAGCAAAGGGTATCAAAAGGAAACTTGCCTCTAATCGCAGTCATCGGAGGATAAATGATGCACTAGAATTGGTTGGCAATGAAAGGTCTAACAAACAACAAACCCCTAAGCAAAAGCAACCAAGCCCTTTGCATAAACAAGTATGTAATAGATTATATTGCTTCTCATGTAAATTGCATTACGTGCAACTTATCAATATCTAACTTGTGTAATTTTCAACATGCAGCAATACCCTATAGACATGCACTACAACGTTGAAACCTTTAATCTTCTAGACCAGTTTGAGTAGAACGATGGCATCAGTTTTACAAGTCTTTTGGTATGTAATCAATGTTGGGAGGATGTTTGCATTTCTTGTCAAACTTAATGTAGTGTCTTATATTGTTTTGTTTCATGACAGACTCAGTTCAATTCAAAAGTGAGCAATGAAACACAAGAATCGCGTGTGAATTCTTCATCTACATAATTGTATTTGATTGTATTAACATGATCGATCATTGTAATATGTATCCTTCACATGTGTAAATCATTGTCTCATCTAGCTTACAGAGCTACAATTTTGATACCATTGGTAAATACTATAGGTAAATCGCCATTGTTCAGTGCTTATACCATTAGTAAAAATTGTTGTCTCATATAGCCTTCACATGCAAAAAGTTGTTCTGTGAATAAACTGTATTAAAAGGAAAAATTGTTGTCTCATCTAACCTTCACGTATGCATATCGTTATACATATACTGTAGTTAAATCATTGTGAAAAAAGTTATTTTGTGAAGAAACTGTATTAAAAGTAAAAATCGTTGTCTCATACAGCCTTCACATATATAAATCATTATACATATATTATAATTGAATAGTTGCGTAAAAAGTTATTCTGAGAATAAACTGTATTAAAAGTAAAAATTGTTGTCTCATCTAGGCTTCATATATACAAATTGTTGTACATATACCGTATTTGAATCGTTGTGTAAAAGTTTTGTAAATAAACTGTATTAAAAGTAAAAATCGTTGTCTCATCTAGCCTTCACATATATAAATCGTTGTACATATACTATAGTTTAATCATTGCATAAAAACTTATTCTGTGAATACACTATATTAAAAGTAAAAATTGTTGTCTCATCTAGCCTTCACATATACAAATTATTGTACATATACTATATTTGAATGATTATAACATATAGTATCCTATAGTGATTTATACAATGACATCTATGTCAGAGACAATGATTTGCCTATAATACAAATTGTTTCATGGCCAAATCGATTTGTTTATTATTTTTCTTTTCCACCTTTACTAAGTCTAAATATCTACCTAATCTTAGATATACTTCATGACAAATATTCTACAGTTGTGCAATTCCATCTTGTCTGCTTGTAGAAACATACCGATAATGATGGGATCTCATACATTCTGCAGCTCCATCTTCTTTGCTTGGATTGCATTCAAAACACATCACTATTTGGACGTGGGGGTGATGCTGATGCTGATGTTTGTTTTTTTCGATGATGATGGTCATGTATTGTATCTAAGCCAAACCAATGGTTATGATGTATTGTAACTAGATACCCATACAACAACAACAACAACAACAACAACAACAACAACAACTACGCCTTCATCCCAAAACAATTGGGGTCGGCGATATGAACCAAAAAAGAAGATCATTCTGGGTCTTCCACATGAATCCTTCTCCTCCAATCATTTCTATCCAATGCCATGTCCTCGGTGAGGTTCAAAGCATTCATATCCTTTCCTATCACCTCCATCCATGTCTTCATAGGCCTACCCCGACCTCTTTTAACTAATATATTTTCCCATTTCTCCATCCTTCTAATTGGAGCATCATTAGGCCTTCGCCGAATATGTCCAAACCACCATAAACGATTCTCTCTCATCTTATTTTCAATGGGTGCAACGCCTACCTTCTTACGTATCTCCTCGTTCCGAATCTTATTTTTTATTGTATTTCCACACATCCATCTCAGCATACGCATCTCAGCTGCACTAATTTTTTGAATATGATGTCTCTTGGCAGCCCAACATTCCGTACCATATAGTAAAGCGAGCCTAATAGTCGTCCTATAAAACTTTCCCTTCAACCGCAATGGCATTCTACGATCGCACAATACTCCAGTTGCACTTTTCTATTTCATCCACCCAACCTTTATCCTATGATTTACATCTCCATCAATTTCTCCATACTTTTGAATGATTGTGGTTGAAAATCACGTCGATTTGTAGTTATGAAGTTACCACGACAATGATATGTCTTTGTTTGCCTTTGTGAACAAATTTGATTTGTATTTATGAAGTTACCTCAATTTGTATCGTTGAAGTTACCTCGATTTATACTTTACAAAGTCTAAATATCGTGTCGATTTGTTTATTGTTTTTCTTTTTCACCTTTTATGAACCAGTCATTGTGTAAATTGCGATAGGACATATCGTTCGCATAGACAAAGCTCATAAACGTAAATCGTGATAGGACAAATTATTTTCACTGTGGCTGTACAAATCATGATCTCTTATAAAAAGAACTATATAATTATTGAATGTTACATTACAACAAAGAATTATAACTGGTTGCAAGCCAATCAGTATCAAGCAAATCACAATAGCATGTAACCTTCATACACACAAATCGTTTAAGCCTTTTATCAATCATTGTGTATATCACGATAGGAAGACAACTTATAAAAGCAAATCATAATTTCCATAGTACACAACACTAAACGCTTCATAAGTACATATCGTCGTAACGTTTGGGCGTCATAAGTAAAAATCATTGTCTCATCTATCCTTCACATATACAAATCATTGTACATATATTGTATTTGAATCAGTATACCATATAGTGTCGTACAATGATTTAAACAATGGCGTCTATGTCAGAGACAATGATTTGCCTTTGCTATAAATAACAGTCTAATTTGTTGACGTGTATAGTAAAAGCGTTTTATCATGTAGCCTATCAACGCGATTTACAACCACATCAATTTACATAGTGTCCTATGTTAAAGGATGAAAAACAGAAATCTTTTCATTCTGAAAGTATGTATCATCATTCCTCTTGATATCAACATTTATCAGTATTTATCAGCATTCCTCTTAAAATCGGGGTAATTATTGAATTTTTATTTCAACCCAAAGAGATTTACACAATTTGTATATACAGTCTTACAAAATTTGTATACACAATCTATAAAATCTATTACAAATCTTTGTACATCATATTACTCCTAGGGGGGTCATGTCATTCGTTGCCTTCTAGGTATTATTGTCGTCTGAGTTTTTTTCTCTTCCGTATTTAGAAACTCCATCAATTTTTGCATAGTTTTGTGCGGAATCCAGGTATATCATTCTGCAACAAAAAGGTAATGTGAGAACAATATAGAAATTGAGTCCCCAATAATATAGGATAATAAAATATGTTTAAGTGTAGAGCATACAATGTCAAAATTAGGTTATTGTGCATTGTATATTGCTTCAATATACTTCATTATAAATACGCTACAATCTATGCTATTATTTTGTAAAAGAGCACTGAGTGTGCAATAAAACCTCCACTCACCAATGTTAATACCCAAGACGTCTTTGAGGAATCCTACCTGTGGTTAACGTAGAAGAAAGTAAATTTTGGGCCATCGTACAAGATATAATACACTTATAGATAAAAACTTACCAAATGCATAATATCACATCGTATACCAGTGTGAAAGTTCAATGAGTTGTAGCACCATAGTTATTGTTTTCATAAATCCATCACGTATAAGACTGAATGCTTAGACCATTGCCATAATGTAGGAATCAATATTTGCAAATCGATGATAAAATATCTGACAAATCGATATGAAAATTCATATTGATAGCTTAGAAATCAATATTAAGAATCAACATACAAATCGATATTAAAAATCAAAACAATATCTTAAATCGATGTAATATCTTACAAATCGCTAGTATAAATCGTGTTAGGACTGTTATGCCTCATAAACCTTGGACAACAAGTTTCTTTACTTACCTTTTCACTTGACCAAAAGTCTCCACAGTGATCATCATTACCCCAACATTGTAGTCTATCTTGAAATCCAATGGCGTACGACAGTTGACGGCAAAAAATTTGTTGAACGAAATAGTGATAATAGTAAGGTTAAAACACAAAGCAACAAGAGTAAATAAAAAAATATAATAAACATATAAGAGAACTAATATACCATGAAATAAGGGCTGACGATGCGTCTAGTATTAGTTATTGCGTTGCTTTGAATATACATGACAAAATCGTATATAGTCTGTTTATAATAAATATGCACGTGTTAACATACATACCCATGGCATACGTAAATGTATAACTGATAGTGGTTTCATACGTATAAAATTATTGACAGTGTTTCATTCTGCAAATTCATCTTGAAGCCGATTGATGTTCTCTTGGAGCTCTTTCCTGAGTTTTTGGGCACCTTTTTCTGGGGATGTTCCATTGATATTAGCAAAATATTCAATAAATGATCTGTCACATTATATTGCAATTCATTTCTATAGTACACAAAACAAATTGAATATACGACATAAGAGACAAATTTTGAAGAAACTTATCATGAGGTTTAGAAAATATATGCCTGATTCATCATCGCTAGTCGTGTAGCTTTCGTCGTCAACTTCTTCGCCATCGATACCTCCTTTGCGATGAAGTAGGTTATATGTTCGGCCCATGAACACATCATTTATAAAGAAAATGCTGGTTCGTTTGTTTCTTACTCACGAAGCAAAGCGAAGCAACACCATCCTGAACTTGTGCGATGTATCACTCATTTATAAAGGAAATGTCATTTCAAATCCTGCTCATTTTCAAAATATAAGCATAAAGCATATAATAAACAAATAAATTATATTACACATAAATTAAAAAATGTCATTTTATTTGCAAATCGCTATAGAAAATAGAATATCAAGATAAGATCTTCATAATACAAATTGTTTCATGGCCAAACCATTGGTCATGGTGTATTATAACTAAATTCTCATATTGTTTGTAAATGAATGTGGTTGTAAATAATGTCGATTTATATTTAGAAACTTACGCGACAACAAAATGTCTTTGTTTTTCTTTGTGAACGATATCAATATGTAATATCACGATTTACTCATATCAATTTGCAACTGTTACTAAAATATTATTTTAATATAAAACTTAAATCGGTCTCAAGTTGTAAATCAATTTGTATTTATGAAGTTGCCTCGATTTATACTTTACTAAGTCTAAACATCATGTCAATTTATTTATTGTTTTTCTTTTTTGCCTCTCATGAATCAGTCATTGTGTAAATCGCGATAGGACATATCGTTCATATATACAAAGCCCAAAAAGGTAAACCGCAATAGGATATTCAAATAGATTTGGTGGGATGAGATGTATTTGATTGAATTGATGGGTTTAGGTGGGGGAGTGATTGAATTGGGTTAGTTGTGAAACCCATTTAGCTCTCATCAAATCCAAACCCAATCTAAACTATTATATATAGAGAGATGCAAATTTACACACACACACACGCACACACACACATACACACACACACACACACATATATATATATATATATATATATATATGTATATATATATATATATATATATATAAAATTTATTTAGGCCTCAAATGAACCCAAATTCTATTTATTTAACTAGGATCCATTTGGAATTTAGATAGATCCAAAACTTATTATATTCTAGTGAAATTCATAGTATACTTAAATGATTCATTTAGATCATAAGTAAATCCAAATCTTGTTTTCTTAAGTAGGATCTATTTGGGTTTTAAATTGAATTCAGATTCAAACAAATTTATTTTACCATCATGAGATCCATTTAGGTCTCAAGTAGATCCAAAAGCCTTATTTACTTATTAGAATCCAATTGGATCTCTAAATGGGTCCAAATATTAATTTACATAATGGGATTTAATTGAGTCTTCAAGTAGATTTGATATCTTATTTTCTCAGTAGGATCCAATTTGGTCTCTAAATGGATCTAAAATACTTTTTATATTAGACGAGATTTATTTGGGTCTTAAATGGATCTAAATCTCTTATAGGTCCGGTCCAAACCCTAATCCGAGTCTAAACTCTTTCCATATCTATGATGGTCATGTATTATATCTATGCCAAACCATTGGTCATGATATATTGTAACTAAATACACATATTTTTTGTAAATGAATATGGTTGTAAATCACATCGACTTGTATTTATGAAGTTACGTGATAATGATATGTTTTTGTTTGTCTTTGTGAACGATATCGATATGTAATATCACGATTTACTTATATTGATATGCAATTGTTACTAAAATATTGTTTTAATATAAAACTTAAATCGGTATCAAGTTGTAAATCAATTTATATTTATGAAGTTACCTTGATTTGTACTTTATTAATTCTAAACATGGTGTCTATTTGTTTATTATTTTTCTTTTCTGCCTCTTATGAATCAATCATTGTGTAAATCGCGATAGGATTTATCATTCACATAAACAAAGCTCGTAAAGGCAAATCGTAATAGGATATTCAAACAGATTTAGTGGGATGAGATGTATTCGATTGAATTGATGGGTTTAGGTAGGGGAGTGATTGGATTGGGTTGGTTGTGAGACCCATTTAAGACTCATCAAATCCAAACCCAATCTAAACTATTATATATATATATATATATATATATATATATAGAGAGAGAGAGAGAGAGAGAGATACAAATTTACATATATATATATATATATTTTAATTAAATTTATTTGGATCTCAAAAGAACCCAAATTCTATTTATTTAAGTAGAAACCATTTGAAATTTAGATAGATCAAAAACTTATTATATGCTAGTAAAATTCACAGTATACTAAAAGGATTCATTTAGATCATAAGTGAATCCAAATCTTATTTTTTTAAGTAGGATCTATTTGGGTCTTGAATTGAATTCAGATCCAAACAAATTCATTTT
The DNA here is from genome assembly GCF_984573655.1 of Nuphar pumila. Taxonomy (NCBI): domain Eukaryota; kingdom Viridiplantae; phylum Streptophyta; class Magnoliopsida; order Nymphaeales; family Nymphaeaceae; genus Nuphar; species Nuphar pumila. The sequence continues at coordinate 62,885,232 of NC_143265.1, forward strand.
ACCTTCATGAGATTCATTTAGGTCTCAAGTAGGGGTGGAATCGAGTCGGATTGGCAGGTCAGCATACCTCAACACAAACCGGACCCGTTTATTAAACGGGTCGGTTGTGGCAAACACGAACCCAACCCCTTTATTAAACGGGTAACCCGACACGACACAAATAACCAGTTTAATAAACGGGTCGGGTCGGGTCGGGTAAACGGGTTGGCGGGTTAGCGGGCGGGTTGGCGGGTCGGGATCGGGTAAACAGGTTGGCGGGCGGGTTGGCGGGTCGGGTTTGGGTAAATGGGTAAACGGGTTGGCGGGCGGGTCAGAGTTGAGTAAACGGGTTGGCGGGTCGGGTTTGGGTAAACAGGTTGACTCACCTGCCTAACTTGTTTATTAAACGGGTCAAACGGGTTGGCATACCCCTAACACGAACCCGATCCATTTAATAGATGAGTTAGGCAGGTCGACCAGTTTACGACATAAACCTATTTAAGCCAAACCCAAACCTGGCTAAGAAGCGGGTTGTTGGGTCGGGTCAGATTTTGCCATCCTAGTCTCAAGTAGATCCAAAAGCCTTATTTACTTATTGAAATCCAATTGGATCTTCAAATGAGTCCAAATGTTAATTTACATAATGGGATCTAATTGAGTCTTCAAGTAAATTCGATATCTTATTTTCTTAGTACGATCCAATTTGGTCTCTAAATGGATGTAAAATACTTTTTACATTAGAGGAGATTTATTTGGGTCTTAAATGAATCTAAATCTCTTATAGGTCCGGTCCAAACCCTGATACAAGTCTAAACTTTTTTCATATCTATGATGGTCATGTATTATATCTATGTCTAACCATTAGTCATGATGTATTGTAACTAAATACACATATTTTTTGTAAATGAATATGGTGGTAAATCACATCGATTTGTATTTATGAAGTTATGCGATAACGATATGTCTTTGTTTGTCTTTATGAACGATATCGATATGTAATATCGCGATTTACTTATATTGATATGCAACTGTTACTAAAATATTATTTTAATATAAAACTTAAATCGGTATCAAGTTGTAAATCGATTTGTATTTATGAAGTTACCTCGATTTGCACTTTACTAAGTCTAAACATCATGTCGATTTGTTTATTGTTTTTCTTTTCTGCCTTTTATGAATCAGTCATTGTGTAAATCACGATAAGATATATCATTCACATAAACAAAGATTGTAAAGGGAAACCGTAATAGGATATTCAAACGGATTTGGTGGGATGGGATGTATTTGATTGAATTGATGGGTTTAGGTAGGGGAGTGATTGGATTGGGTTGGTTATGAGGCCCATTTAACACTCATTAAATCCAAACCCAATCTAAACTATTATATATATAGAGATACAAATTTATATATATATATATATATATATATATATATATATATATATATATATATATATATATATATATATATATATATATATATATATAAATTAAATTTATTTGGGTCTCAAATAAACCCGAATTCTATTTATTTAAGTAGGATCCATTTAGAATTTAGATAGATCCAACACTTATTATATTCTAGTGAAATTCAAAGTACACTAAAAAGATTCATTTAGATCTTAAGTGAATCCAAATTTTGTTTTCTTAAGTAGGGTCTATTTGGGTCTCGAATTGAATTCAGATTCAAACAAATTCATTTTACCTTCATGAGATCCATTTAGGTTTCAAGTAGATCCAAAAGCCTTATTTACTTATTAAAATCTAATTGGATCTCCAAATGTTAATTTATATAATGAGATCTAATTGAGTCTTCAAGTAGATTCAATGCCTTATTTTCTTAGTAGGATTCAATTTGGTCTCTAAATGGATCTAAAATACTTCTTACATTAGAGGAAATTTATTTGGGTCTTAAATAGATCCAAATCTCTTATATGTCCGGTCCAAACTTTAACCTGAGTCTAAACTCTTTCTATATCCATGATGGTCATGTATTGTATCTAAGCCAAACCATTGGTCATGATATATTGTAACTAAATATACATATTTTTTATAAATGAATATGGTTGTAAATCACATCAATTTGTAGTTATAAAGTTACTGCGATAATGATATGTATTTGTTTATCTTTGTAAACAAAATCGATTTGTCTTTATGAAGTTACCTCAATTTGTATCATTGAAGTTACCTCGGTTTGTACTTTACTATGTCTAAACATTGTGTCGATTTGTTTATTATTTTTCTTTTCCACCTTTTATGAATCAGTCATTGTGTAAATCGCGATAGGACATATCATTCACATAGACAAAATTCGTAAATACAAATTGCAATAGGACAAATCATTTTCACTTTATGTCCGTGGCTGTATAAATCATGATAGAACACTTTCTCTATAAAAAATAAATCATGATCTCTTATAGAAAGAATTATATAGTTATAGAATGTTACATTACAACAAAGAATTATAATTGGTTGCAAGTCAATTGGTATCAAGCGAATCACGATAGCACGTAGCCTTCATATGTACAAATCGTTTCAGCCTTTTATCAATCATTATGTAAATCGCGATAGAAAGACAACTTGTAAAAGCAAATCATATTTTCTGTAGGAAGACAACTCAGTTTTAAGAAAATCGCAATAACACAAATCATTTTTGACTTGTAGTTTAAAGTTACCAAGTAACATGTCTACTTGTGCTTTCATATCCAAGTAGCTTGTGGTTGTAAGTCGATTTGTATTTATCAAGTTACCTCAATTTATACTTTACCAATAAACATCATGGCATATTTATCATGAAGTATATCGAAGTAGATATAACAAATCTATCCTCGGTTATCATCATCACCCCCCTATCTATCATGCACAGGTAGACAAAACAAAGAAGAAGAAAAAAGAAAAAGATGAAGAAAAAAATAACGACATAAGAAGAAGAATAATAAGAAGAAGAAGAATAGGTACACATGCGTAAAACCGTAATCTATGTAAAACCCTAATATAGATCTGTGTAAAAATTATCTGCCAAATCTTCGATATACTTCATGAGAAATATGCTACAATTGTGCGAGCTTCATCTTCTCTGCCTGTTGTGATCCCATACATTCTCCAGCTTTGTCTGCTCTGCTTCGAAGCTTTCTGCACTAGCAAGTTGGATTTCATGCGCACCTAGATTGCATTCGAAGCATATCACTATTTGGACATGGGGGTGATGTTGATGTCTGTTTTCTTTGATGATGATGGTCATGTATTTTATCTAAGCCAAACCATTGATCATGATCTATTGTAACTAAATACTCATATTTTTTTGTAAATGAATGTGGTTATAAATTACGTCGATTTATAGTTATGAAGTTACCGCGACAATGATATGTCTTTGTGAACGAAATCGATTTGTATTTTTGAAGTTTTCTCTATTTGCATAATTGAAGTTACCTCAATTTGTACTTTACTATGTCTAAACATTGTATCGATTTGTTTATTATTTTTCTTTTCCACCTTTTATGAATCAGTCATTGTGTAAATCGCGATAGAACATATCATTCACATAGACAAAACTCATAAATACAAATCGTGATAGGACAAATCATTTTCACTTTATGTCTGTGGCTATACAAATCGTGATAGAACACTTCCTCTATAAAAAATAAATCACGATCTCTTATAGAAAGAATTATATAATTATTGAATGTTACGTTACAACAAAGAATTATAACTGGTTGCAAGTCAATCGGTATCAAGCAAATCACGATAGCACGTTGCCTTCATAGGTACAAATCATTTCAGACTTCTATCAATCATTGTGTAAATCACGATAGGAAGACAGCTCGTAAAAGCAATTCATAATTTCTATTGTACACAACGCTAAACACTTCTTCAATTTTTTTTATGAAGGTCGAACATTACAATGATTTGTTTAGTGGTACTTGTGTGTTACACTTATTAAAAAAAGAATTATACATTTATAGAATGTCACATTACAAAAGAAAATTATAGAATTAGAACAAAGAATTATAAAATTACAATAAATAATTATCGGGATACAAAAATCACATAATGTTTATTTAGTCACACTTGATGACTCAGATGGACTATGACATACAAATCGTTTCTTTATTTTTTTTGGTGGCCTCTCTTTCCTTGGTGGCCTCTTGGTTCCCTCGATCTTTTTAAAACCACTGGTAATCATCTCTACCAGTATACCATATTATGACCGCATTTGTCTCCTCAAGTTCTGCACTTGCTTCCCTAACTCCTTATTCTCCCTCTCCAACATCTCTAGCCTTGTGGCGGAGACTACTTTCTTTTTTGTGAGTTGTGTTGGCTCCTCATCGTGTATTGCAACTGAGAGAATCGTAGTTGTAGCTAGAGGGACACGATGGGCATTTTTTCTATGCTGAGAGACAACATGCTGGGGGACAAGAGGGGCACATGGGTTCCCAATATTTTCACGTTGCTTCTTCTCAATCTCCAGATTTTGATGCATGGGTTTTCAATATTTTTTGAAATACTTGGGGACATATTGTCGTTCTTTAAATTATATGCTATGGCACAAACACCTCATTTGTTCCAGTTATCCAATTGTTTTCTGAAGCGTTCGTGCCAATATGTTCCTGGCCCCACCACTATTCATCTCCCTTCTCACTTTCACATGCTGCTTTAGGGTAGACTGTCCCAAGCTAGCTTGTAGGAGAACTCGACTACCATGTTGCAACTCGGCTTCAGATTTACTAAATAGCCAAATATCACAGCCAGATATTCTTGCAGCATCAACAACAATCTTTTGGTCCTCGTTCTCCCCATCTCCATACAGTCTCTCTCCACATAACCTATATATTGGAGATTGTAGTTTAGGTATAGACATAATTATTCACGCTAATGAATGCTAAATATGAAAATAATTTATAATAACTATTGCTAAATATATTACAATGATTGTTACTAATGAGTGCTTTGTATTAAAAAGATTTACACTAATGAATACAACATATTACAACGATTTACACTAATGAAAGTTAAATTTTAAAGCGATAATGATTTGCACTAAGGAATACAAAATCCTGCAATGATCATTACTTAAGAATGTTAAACATTATAACAATTTATACTAATGAATGCTAAATGTTATTGCGATAACGATTTGTACTAACGAAGACAAATATTGCAGCGATGATTACTTAAGAATGCTAAATATTTCAATGATTTATACTTGTTGAATCTGTCAGCTTTAGATTCTATTTTAGAGAGACGAGAGAGAGAGATGGACGAGAGAGAGAGAAGGAGAGAGAGAGAGGGGGGGAGAGAGATCTATTCATTAACCCTAATCACCTATTTAAATAGGTGATTAGGTAAAATGTGATTACAAGTAGGCATACATAATTATGCTAAATTACGTATGACCACCCCCCAGATTTATGAATATTGCTTTTAACACTCCCCCTCAAGCTGAAGCATATATATCTATCATGCTCAACTTGCTGCAACATCTTGAGAAACCTGCACTTGCGAGAGGCTTGGTGAAGACGTATGCAACTTGGTCTTCAGAAGTCACATGACTAGTAGAAATATGCCCCGCCTGCACTAAGTCACATATATAGTGACAATCAACTTCAATGTGTTTCATTCTCTCATGAAAAACTGGATTGTTAGCTATATAGGTGGTTGCTCGATTATCACACATCATTAACATTGGGGATGAAATCATCACTTGCAGATCTTTTAGAATGGACCTAACCCACATCATTTCAGTAGTTGTTTGAGTCATAGCTCTATATTCTGATTCAACACTCGAATGAGCTACCACAATTTGTTTTTTACTTCTCCAAGTAATGAAGTTTCCTCCGACAAACACGCAGAACCTTGTGGTGGACTTTCTATCATCGATGGCCCTTGCATAGTCTGCATCTGAGTATGCAATTATATCAAGGTTGAAGCTTTGTTTATATAGCAATCCCTTTTCATGAGAGGATTTCAAATACCTGAGAATCATCATAGTTGTCTGCCAATGCACTCAAGTAGGCTTGTCCATAAATTGGCTTATCTTGCTCATGGCTAAGGAGATATCTAGCCTTGTTACAGTGACATATAAAAGTTTACCAACCAAGGATCTAAAACTTATACTATCAATAGGTTCTGTGTTTTCATCATACATATGCAGTTTAGGATCCATTGGTATACTGGCTGGTTTGGCACCTAACAACCCTGTTTCCTGCAGTAGGTCAAGTACATACTTTCTCTGTGATAGAACTAACCCCTCATTGTTTCTGGCCACCTCTATGCCCAAGAAATATCTAAGAGAACCGAGATCTTTTGTGACAAAGTGCTTCTGAAGATGAATCTTTGTGTCTGAGATGTCCTTTTCACTACTCCTCGTAAGAATAATATCATCTACATATACAACCACAACCACAATACCAACAAAGGTTTTCTTGATAAACAAGGAATGATATGAAGATGACCGGTTGAAGCCAAATACAAACATAATTTCAAATAACTTCTGAAACCATGCACGGGGACTTTGTTTAGGACCATATATGGCCTTCTTTAGTTTTCACACCTTGCTACACTCCCCCTGAACCTCAAATCCGGAAGGTTGCTGCATGTACACAGTCTCAGACAGTTCTTCATATAAGAAGGCATTTTTCACATCTATCTGACATAAAATCCATCTATAATGAACAACTATAGATATGACCAACCTAATAGTCCCAAGATGGGCTACTAGACAAAAAGTCTCAAAGAAGTCAACTCCATATGTTTGAGTATACCCTTTGGCGACCAACCAGGACTTGTACCTTTCGATTGAGCCATCCGAGTTATACTTAATGGTGTACTTACATCCAACGATATCTGCATCAGTGGGAGGAACAACCAAATCCCATGTGTTGCATGAGAGCAAGGCATCCATCTCAACCTGCATTGCTTGCTTCCACTTAGGATCTAATAACACTTGATGATGATTAAGTGGGACATATGTGGTAGATAAAGCAGAAATACAATTCTTCATGTGAACCTCAAGCCGTGTCTTAGTAACAAACTTGAAAATATGATATAATGTGCATTGTCTTTTACCTTTCCTGAAAGCGATAGGTCTATCATCATCAACATTAGACAACTCAATATTTTCAGAAGAACTTACTTTTAAAGAAGACAGTGATGTAGGTTCTGATTCAGATGATGATCTGCGAGTGTACACCAAAGTAGGATCATGATACCGAGCAGTTGGGGGAGACTGAGAATGAGACATAGTATGAGAAAACAACTCCAAGGGAAAAGGAGGAATGGGAAGATGCAGGGCATCACCATGTTCAACATGTAGTCTGGATGCAGTGGTAGAAAAATAAGGAACAAATTCAAAGAAAGATACATCCGCACTAACATACTCTCGACGGGAGATGGGATCATAACACCAATAGCCTTTTTGATTTTTTGGATATCCAAGGAAGACACACTTGATGGCTTGAGCAGATAATTTATCACAGTTAGGGCCAAGTTTATGAACAAAGGAAACACATTCAAATACTTTGGAAGAAATCAGGAATAGTGGAGCATTAGGATAGAGAATTTGAAAAGGGATTTGTTCTTCCAAAGATGAAGACGACATACAATTAATGAGATAACAAGCAGTGAGAATAGCATCCCCTCAGTATGAGGGTGGCATATTTGATTGCAACATAAGAGTGCGAGTTACATCAAGAAGATGCCTATGTTTTCGCTCTGCAACACCATTTTGCTGAGATATATGGGCACAAGTAGTTTGAGGACAGATGCCACAATTTCGATAAAATTGTAACAATTCATTGGACTTAAACTCTAGAGCATTATCAGTGCGGATAATCTTGACAAGAGAATGAAACTGAGTCTTTATTTCAATGACAAAAGACATAAGAATGGAGGCAACCTCCGACCTTTCTTTTATTAAGAAAACTCATGCTAATCTGGAAAAATCATCAACAATAACTAAGTAATAACAACACTAAGATCGACTGGGTACTCTACTAGGTCTTCATACATCAACATGCAAAATTTCAAACATTTCTTGACTCAATGGACTCTGACGTGAAGGAAAAGAGCTTCTGTGATGTTTGCTCAATTGACATGCATCACACTGAAATGAATCAGACGAAGAAATCTGAGGAATAAGTCTATGAAGCTTTGACAAAGGAACGTGACCAAGATGGAGATGCCACTGATAGCAACTGGAAGATGGCTCAGACACATAATTCATGGATCCAACCGGCTGATGTAGATAATAGACACCACCCTCCTCATGGACTCCACCAATCCGCTTCCTCGTCAGCAAGTCCTGAAAAATACAACACACAGGATCAAATATCACTCCATAATTATGCTCCTTAGCAATATGACTAACAGATAGTAAGTTTTGAGGAAATGAAGGAGCATGAAGGACATTAGTCAATTGAAGTGTAGGGGATATAGGAATGTTTTCCTGGCCTACAACAGGAGAAGATCTCCCATTAGCAAGTATAACATTGCGAGGTTCAATAATAGGATGTAGCTTAGAAAAATTATGGAAAGTCCCACACAAGTGTCTAGAGGCACCCAAATCAATAATCCATATGCTACCTTGATAACTCAGGCTATCACCTGTAGAGCATGCCACATCAGCAACAGGCATAGGAGCACTCAAACTAGGAATCCGGTGAGACACCAATTCATCATACTCTGCACGACTGAGAATAACCGAATCGCTGGAGGAGGTAGTGGGGTTCCTACCTCGAGTTTAGCAACTTGATCCTTGGACATATTCAGTTTAGGTGATGGGATAGGTGGTTGAACAATCTTATCCCAGCACCTATCTTTAAGATGTCCAAGTTTACCACAATAAGTACGTTGAAGCCTTCCTCTTCCTCCAGTACTACGACCGCAAACTCTTTCTCAAAAAATCAAGAAAGTACCTCTTCCATGACTTGAGGTGATTGCTAGAGCAGATGTTTGTGATTTAGATTGAGTTTGAGGAAGAGTGATGGCAAGCCTACTCAGACGATTATAGGCTTCTACAAGAGTAGGAACATCAGAACTAGTTAGCATTTGAACTTTTGGCAACTGAAAAGTCAGATGATAATCCTGTAAGGAACCGAGCAACCATAGTCTGCTCTTGATGGGTCTTATGTTTGGTGCAACATAAGGGTCTGTGTGCATTTAGCCTCTCAAAGCAGATTTAACAGGGGCATAGTATTGGGCTAAAGTCTGATCTCCTTGCCACAACTGATAAATCTCCTACTCAACTTGTCGACTCACATTGGTTTCATGAGAATATGTATCATGGAGATTGTCTCACATTTGTTTAGCTGAGGTATAATAAATCAGTCCATCAACTATATGAGGTTGTACACTGTTCATTATCCATGACATCACAATGTCATTGTCTTTGTCCCAGGAGACATATTTTCCTGTTCTTTCAGTGGGCTCCAATTACAACATGATGTGTTTTTTTCGATGACCAGAATCAGACATCATGAAGGTGCGAGACCACCTTGCATAATTAGAATCATCTAGCCTAACCGAGGATGCGTATGAAAAGGGGTTCACAAAGGCCTTATATTCATCAATGGCCTCTGCTTTTTGGTCGTTATTTAGAGCACGTGAATCAGCCATAACAAAAAAATATTTAAACACCAAGGACAACAACTAGACACTACCATTTTTTTCTCCACTATTTCTACGCAACAAGAGTCTCCTGTGTAATCTACTTCCAGATCTTAATAACGATCAGATCATCACTCCAACCACAAACTGAAAATTTTCTTTAGCAATGACTATCAACTTCAAGACTGAAATTTTTTCCAGCAAAGATGACCAACTTCAAGACAAGAACACCTACCAGTTAATCCTGACGATAATGATCTGATCATCGATGTTCGATAACAATCTAATAATTTTTTTAGGTCAAATCACTGACTGCAACATAGTTTAACAACCTCCACCTAGGACGACGCCAATCTGATTTGAGCTGTGACTTCAGATCAACATACTTTTCTTATGTGTCATGATGATCAGACACAGACCCACAAGCAGATCATAATCCATAGCATCCAAACCTTCTTCACGCTTCCTGATCAGCAACAACCTCATCACCACGATCAACAACTTCAGATCCAATCGCTGTTTTCAGATCACCATTTTTTTTCATGCGTTACTATGACCAGACACAAGCAGAATAATTTTTTTTTCATGGCATCCAATTTTTTTTTTTTACAATATGCAACAGTATCATCATCCGATTCACGGCATCCAGTCATTCTTCACGATCAGCGACAGCATCATCATCCTAGAAGGGAGACCTGTTCTGATACCATGTTGAATCTGTCAACCCTAGATTCTATTTTAGAGAGAGAGAGAGTTTCATCTATTCATTAACCCTAATCACCTATTTAAATAGGTGATTAGGTGGGATGCGATTACAAGTAGTCATACGCAATTATGCTAAATTATGTATGACTACCCCTCATATTTATGAATATTGCTTTTAACAATACTAATGAATGATAAATGCTAAAACGATTGTTAACGATTTTAAACCATTTACCTCATTTAATTATAGACCATCTAAAATGAACTTAACATTATCCTCCTTAACATTTATTGTTGCCCACCGTCCAATCTTAGGAAAACCACAAATCGCAGGGTCACACTGAGGATGCAAGGTGACAATATGCTCACACGCCCAGGCCTACAAAACAATATATTAGTAATACTATAACCTTCAACGATCTTAGTCTATAATTACCAAATATGTAATAAACAATTACTTGGACAAATGGTCAAAACCCTCCGACGGTTTTGGTACCCTTACTCGCATGGTAAAGTTGGCTGTACAAGTGTGCGAGCATAGCAACACCCCATACCCAGTTGTCAACTTCATCTAAGTCTTCTAGGAACTGCAACCACAAGTAACTTATTCTTGAACCCGAACAATAAAAAAATAAAGTAAGTCCAAAAAAATAAAGAAGGAATCCGTGCAACTCTTGGTCAGCTTCTTCATATGCACATGCAGCGGACCGACCTTCCCATTTATTACAAAAAAAAAAAAATCGATGAAGAATTGCTTCCACCAGAAATACACTCACGTCATTCCTCCATTGACATTCTTAGAAGGGTCGTGCATTTGTCACTTGGGTTATAGTTTGAATCCCGTGTTAGGACAACACTTCTATGACACTTAAGACCCGTAATCCGCGCTGCATCTTTTAGGGTCATGGTGATCTCAAACCATCAAACTGGAATGTGTTCGTTTTATGATTTCACTTATTGACCAAGTGGGTCATGGTGTTCTAGCACATTTCAAAATAATGTTTGTCCATATGGCCGCCGAAGTGCATATTTCGTAAACAATTTTTTTGGTATTCACTCCGTTGTCTATACCACGACAGAACTACATGCCACTAACACCGTTCTCTGAGCTTTTCACCTGGTGATCTACTTCTCTTCTGACCTTTCTGTAACACAAAATAGCATATTATTCGTATCAAATCATAATTAGTCCAATTTGTACTTTTACATGTCATTGTATATAGTAATCGCTATATATAATAATCATTGTACACTCGCTACCACTGTAATCGTATATACAATAATTGATATCAAAGTAATCGTTATACATACTAATCGCTATTACGTCAATCACTATACATAGGTCACAATAATCGCTATGTATAGTAATCACTATCATAATAATCGCTATAATAGTAATCACTATCACAATAATCGCTATATATAGTAATCGTTATTACAGTAATCATTATACATACTAATACCTATCACAATAAATCCTTGCGTACTAATCACTATTACGATAATCGCTATACATAGGTCACAATAATAGCTATAAATACTAATCGCTATCACAGTAATCACAATATATAGTAATCATTATCACAATAATCACTATTTATAATAATACGTATTACAGTAAATCATGACAGACATGAGCAATTTACGAATCTTGGTCACACTTTTCTCCTCTTTATCCCCACCCTCCCTCTTCTACCTTTTTTGTTGCTCCATCATTCGTGCCTCTTCCTCCCTCCTCTGCCTTTCTTATTCTCCATTCATTCTCTCATCCTCCTGTCCTCCTTTGCCTTTCTTGTTGCTTTGTCGCTCCGCCACCTTCCTCTTCTGCTTTTCTACTTCTTCCTTTTTTCGCTCAGTCGCCTCCCTCCTCTGTTTTTCTACTTTTTCTTTCCATTCCCTTTCCTTCCCTTTATCCTCTTGCTTTTTTCTTTCCCTTTCCTTTTATTCCTCCTCCTGCTTCTTCCTTTCCCTTTTCTTATCTTCTTCATCTTCCTTCTACTTTCATTGCCTTTCCTTCTCTTCCTCGCCCTCTTTCTCCTTCCTTTGCCTTTCATTTTCTTCATCATCATCCTTCTCCTTCCATTGCCTTTCTTTCTCTTCATCGTCTTCCTTCTCCTTCCTTCTCTTCTTCATCCTGATGCTTCTTCCTTTGCCTTTCTTCTTCCATCTTCATCATTTGCCTTTCCTTCTCTTCCTCCTTCTCCTTCTTCAATTGCCTTTCATTTTCTTCCTCCTCTTTATTCTTCTTTTGCCTTTCCCTCTCCTCCTTCTCCTTATTCTTTTTCAATTGCCTTTCCTTCTCTTCCTCCTTCTCCTTATTCTTCCTTTACCTTTTCCTCTCCTCCTCCTCTTTCTTCATTTGCCTTACTCTCTCCTCTTCCTCCTCCTTCTTCATTTGCCTTTTCTTTCTTTGCTTTTCCTTCTCCTCCTCCTCCTTCTTCTTCTTCATCTTTAGTTCTTATTCATCCTTCTTTCTTTGCTCTTCATCTTTAATATCTAATGGATCAGGCTCCATATTATACAATTTCAATGCTTTGTCCCTGTCTTTATCATTCTCAATCTTTATTATATTTTGGTACATTTCATAACGCTCATATATATTAGATTGACGAATAATTTCTCCAATAGTCATAGCCTATCTAACGGTGGGGGTTTTCTTGTCTTACGAATTTTAGTCATTGCTAACCTGCACAGTACATAAATTTAACAACATCATTATATGTTATAACCACCTCCCCAAGTATATATTATTAGAAATTATCGCATTCGTTATATAATCACCAACATTACAAATCATCGCAATATTTGGCTTCATAAGTAAACATTATTGTAAAATTTAGCAAACTTAAGTATAAATCAAGGTAACTTTATAAATACACATCGCTACTGCATCAAACATATAAATCATTGATGCTTTAAACATACAAATCGCTAATGATTTAACTGTATAAATTGTCCATGCTTCAAACTTACAAATCATTGTAGAAATTGCACCCTTCATAAATACATATCGTTATAACGTTTGAGCTTCATAAGTAAACATTGTTGTACGATTTAGCAAACTTAAGTACAAATCGTGGTAACTTCATAAATCATAAATACACATCTCTACTGCTTCAAACGTTTAAATCGTTGTTGTATCAAACGTACAAATCACTACTGCATTAAATGTATAAATCATTGTTGTATTCCAATATACGAATCATTGTAGAAATTTAGCCTTCATAAGTACATATCGTTGTAATGTTTGGCCTTCATAAGAATAAATCGTACAAAATATTTTTTGACGCCCAGAAGGTGGATAAGTACAAATCAATTTGTTTCAGATGAAAATAAGTGTTATTTAGCATGAATAGTACAACCAGTTGTAAGATTTAGCATTCAGATTTACAAATCGATTTGTTTGCATAACGAAACCTTACACGAAACTCACTGAAATGATGAAAGTTTTAGTAATCCGACAATGGAGCAGAAACACTCAGAAGGTAGATGCAACCGATGGTAGCAACGATGCTCCCACTACGTAGATGACGGCAAAGGTTGTTCCGACGACATCGGACTAAGACAAAGAGTGCTCCGATGACAATAGAGGATGGCAAAGGGTACGTCGTCAAAGGGAGCTTCTGTTACAGTAGATGGTGCAAAAGTTTACTGCTTAGGGCGAAAATGGAACGTTTGGACTTTGAAGAGTTAACATCATCCTCCCTTTTCTGGATAGAGGACATTTTTGTCATTTTCTCGAACCACCATTTCATGGTGAAAATGATGGAAAAGAGTACTTAAGTCTTTGCAACCGCACCGGACTCCGACGCTAAGTGATTCCGACATACATGGGGATACGAGCCCCACATGCTTATATACGTGGCGCTCATTCGGACCCCCAAATATAGCCTACTTCGGGAATGGACTGCCACTGCGCTCTTCACTTTTAGGGCGGTTAGTGATACATGGAAGAGCTAAAACTGATGACAGCTTGCAGAGAATGTGTGTTCAACTTGTAAGCATGTGCAGTCTATGTGAGAGCAAGAAAATACATAACACATGTTCTCCCAATGCAGGTGGTTGAGTGCTCTACACATATTGTTCTGAAAATAGCCCTTACCGAGCCTGTGTAAGTGTCTGTGTGATCTGTTTTTAACTCGTTGACAGGGTGCTGTGGGCAGCAAGGACAACTTCATATGGCGGTGATGGGTGCTGACCAGATGGTGCCAACTGTTTAGGCATCGTAACGAGATAAGGTTTGACGGAGCTGTCCCAAACCTGCAAAGGATTCACTACAGAAACACAGCGAAGTGAGAGAAGCCATTAAACTGAAAACTAGGGGTGGGCAACGGGTCTGGCGGCCCGATGGGCCATGATTTTGGGCCCGGCCCGTAGGTACCGGGCTGAAACCAGCCCGATATATACATGGGCTGGGCTCGGGCCGGCTCGATGGGCCTGATGTATTTATTATTATTTTTAATAATATAATTTTTTTAAAAATTAACTATTACATAGTAACTTGGATAACTATTACTATTTACCTAATTAGATGCATGAAAACTTGCTATTTGTTAATTAATACTATTTACTTAATTAGTTGCACTAATTAGGAATTAGGTTTTCTGGAGTTTTTTTTCAGTAACCTTCCTTCAAGGTCCAAATTGCAAGACTGCAAGTCCTCCATCAAATAACCAACAGGCCAGAGAACCAGCCGATGGAGCAAGTCGAAATGGCTGCAGACATACTCCAACATGAGTAATATACTGTCAAAACTTTCCTGAACAAAGGGTGATGTTTCTTTGGTCGTGTCGTATCATGTGCTTTATAGATTCCAATGTATACAATGATTTTGTTTCAAAAGTATTAGCCCAAAATAGTAGCTAATGACTACTAGTTGAGATTCTTTGGCCTGAAACCTTTGCATGTATCTCCCATTAAGCACCTTAATGTGTTTGCAAACATTCATTTTTTCTATTAAAATTGATATAAGATCGAACTATTAATCAATTATCCATGTGATTATAAGAGATACGGAAACCAGTCGTGCGCTCAGTCTTCAATCCAAACCCAAATCAAATTAGAGAGAGATCCATTTGTGCCCAACCTGGTTTATATCTGAATCTATTCGTACATCCAGATCTGAAAAAAAAACGAGTCTGTTTAAGACCCGGCCTGTATATACCCAACTTTATTTCTATCCAAACCAGTTAATCTATATGGTTCCATAATTTCAGTCAAATCTGCACCCACACCAGACTCGAATCACAGCGGATTGGGTTCAAGTCTAATTAGGAATCACAGCGGATTGGCTGCAAAGCGAGGATCTTCCAGAGTGGACTACTCGAGGGCAGGCCATGGGATTCTCTTCAAAACTGAGCCCGTTAAGAATCGGGTCAAAACCCGGCCCGTTAGCAAACGGCCTGGGCTGGCCTGATGCCCACCCTACCGAAAACAGGAAAATACAGTAACTTCAGACTGGTTGTGTGGCTGCTGTAAAAGGTGGTAGTGGATGCAACAGGACGGAACATGCCGTCCATGTTGCTCTGATTTGAATCTGTCTTGAAAGCTGTAAAATATATGATGTTTTGCTCAATGAATAAAATTTTCCCTTGTCAAAAAACAAAAACATTAGCAAGGAACAAGAAGAGGGGATATTATTAACAACACATAGTTATAGTCTAAAGTTGTTCATTGGAAGTAATTTTGTTATATCTCCTTCCTAGTTACATCGCAAATCTTTCAGATAAACCTCTTAAGGAATTATTAGGCCTAGTATAGTGCGATGTGTGATTTGATCAAAATTGCGATTTTACATATTCAGAATGAAAAACTGTCATCCCATTTAATCTGATTGGGATGCCTCTAGCTCTGACATGTCTATTGGTAAGAATAACACGAAGCTCAGAATTTTGGATATATTCAATACCTTCAAATCAAAGATGAACTAATATGGACTTGCTAGTTGTACCTCATGAAAAATTTTCATGTTCTTTCATGGAACTAGCCATTAGATTTCTTTTAGAATTCAAAATTTTATATAAGAGAATTCTTATATATATAAATGTTAACTTTCTAATGCATCAAACTGCACTTCAATCATACTTCCTAATAAAATGTTATAGCTAAAACAAATTAACATGCTGATGAAGTCTAAGTTGTTTTTCAACAATAAATGCTAGACTGTCATAAAAAAACCTTGGAATGTCATTAGAAACTCCTAGATTTTCTCCAGAACTAGTAAAAAACGGTAGATTGTTGCCAGAATTTCTGGATTGTCATTAGAACTTTTCTAATGTATCGTCATACTTATTTACCGTGAGAAGGTGTTCGCGTTATTTGTATCAGAATTGCATGAGAAATGTGAATAAACCCTATCTAGATTGTCATTCACAATCCAATCTGAGATTTCGACCCTAGACCATATCCAGCAGCCTATCAATCTACAGTTTGTAATCCTTAAGAAATCTCCCTCACCCCACCATGACCTGCCATGTAGCTTCAGCCAATCACATACTGAATCACTGATATGTCATTTTTATGGCCAATTAGGATTAACCTGCTACAGAAATTGGATCTAGATAACTGGAACTAGAATCTAACAGGTGTAGGTCCAAGATCTATTCTAGGATGATACATAGATCCCGCATTTTAAACATCTAGAGCCTAAGTATGAAAGTGCTGACCCTGTGAGAATGAATCCTAGCCTAGGTACCCTTTAGCCTAGTGGATCTATCCTGATGGACCCAAATCTCTAAAGCCTCGGCCTTATGGTGACTCTGCCAGATCAACTGTGTTCGTTCGTCTATCTAGGAGGGCTTCATAAAACCTGCGATGAGTCCCAGCACCTTTTTTATTTTCATTTTTTTTTGTTTTTATTTATTTATTATGTGTAATTTCTATAATTTTCTTATACCTATCTGTTTTCATGATTTTCAAGTACTGGTGGTGTTTCTACACCATCAAACTCACTTTTTTTTGGGAGCTCGACTAGAGGTACGTTATGCTGCATGTTCAGAAGTAAAGATCGAAGAGTCGTTGTCCTTGGCGTGGCCTATCCCTGTTCATCAAGAGGAGGAAAGGTTCACGTCTTACAAAAACGAACCCCACTTTCGGAATGGTTGCAAGTTTAAGTCACCTTGTGTTAGGACATTGCAAGTTCGAACCCCAAAATGGTATGGTTGTATAACTGGTAGGGGCTGCCTAACCCCACTTCCTCTGTCAAAAAAAAAAAACGAATCCCACATTCGGTCAAAAACTAAATCTAGTTCTAAAATCTAAATTTCAATAAAAGATTCGAACACACACATATATATATATATATACATATATAGGAAAATGGGTCCGTGCTAAACCAATTTAGTTCTAAACTGTGTGCTAAATGGTTTTTTCTGGCTTCTCTAATGCTTTTTATGTGGTTCTGGCCCCATAAATGTGTTGGGCATGGTCGATTTACTAAGAATCCACACCTGGATCATGTGTTTTCGATGAAAAAAATGATGTTTGGAGCCTAAAAAATTTACAAAGATTTTGGACCATTGATTTTTCGAACTTTATAAAAAACCACCAATGTGTTGGAATCAAACGGCTTCAAGAGCTGATACCTCTAAAATCAAGTACATAGATCACATCCGTACGGTCGAAATTTTAAAACAAAATGAAAAAATCCTGAAAAACCCATTTAGTGGGTCCGTACTAAACTAATTTGGTGTTAAACTGCCTGCTAAATGGGGTTTTCGGGCTTTTTTCATTTTATTTTTAAATTCTAACTGTACAGATGTGATCCAGGTGTGGATTCTTAGTAAATTGACCATGCCCAACACATTTATAGGACCAAAACCGCATAAAAAGCACAAAGAAGCCCAAAAAACCCATTTGGCATGCGGTTTAGCACCAAATTGGTTTATCACGGACCCATTTTCCACCAAAATAGTACCATGGTTTTCACCTCAAGTATTGTCTCACATTTATGTATAGAATGTGTTATGTGGAAAATCAACCAAGGTCATCAAATTATCAAGTTCCATACGCCATAACCATGCCCTCATATATGCCATAATCCATCAATTACCAAAATTCACTTGTAGAAACAAACATGAAAAAATGCATAAAGTAGACATATCATTTCACATCTGATAGCCGCTCAGTTTAATTTTGGTAATTATGTAGATTCACTTTGATAAGATCGTATGCAAGTTCAACCAGCAGTACCAACCATTTTTCTTCAAAAAAATATGAAAACTTTTTATTGGCACTTATGAGTTCAACGGAAAAGCAGGCAAATAACAAAGATGGGATGCCTTTCTAGAAAATTAGTGCCCTAAAAATTTAGGAGGCCATGTGTGTGGGTCTATCCCTCCAAACAAACTAAAATTTTCAGTTTCATATAAGCAAACTGATTTGGAAGTCTTTAGTGAAATGCCAGTTTAAGTCAAAAGTGTTGCATGAAATGGAAGCTTTTAGGGGATTGAGTAAAAAAGTTCTAATGGAAGTCATGGTGGTGGGGTTCAAAAAGATCATGAACTCTTGGTTTTGTTCTAGAGAGTTACTTCTAGAGAATCAACATGAGTAGTGCACATAGAGTGCTAAATGCTGATAGGCAAACTGTTGTGTAAGTATCTCGAATTCTGGATCCACTCCAATCCAGGGCCCAATCCGAAAATATTTTGATGTTCATATAAAGAATTTTTCAATGAGGTTTGTAGTGATCACGGATGGCTTATTGCTGCCTTCTTTTAGAGTTGGGTATAAGAGTTTTCGGGTGTATTGGAGGTTAGGGTTTTTGGAGCTCTGTATCTCGCCATTATATTTTGTCACATCTTGCTAGTAAATTTTATACTCCGTCACCTACATAGGCTTGAGTGTCGAACCACGCATTGTGTCTTCTTTTCTTTGCATTGTGTCTTCTTTTGTTATGTTCTTTTCTTTATCTTGTGGTTTTCATCATTCCAATTGTGGCTTTTTCATAACACAAACTTTAGCCAAACAGTCCCACATCTCATCTGCTTCTATCATAGGATAAGCTAATGCTGTGAGTAGGTTGTATATGAGGTCGAGTACCCAACAGGCCAGTGGCGGAGCCACCGGTGGGCGGCCGCCCACCCTAAACTTTGAAACCGAGTCGACTAATGACTCGGGAAACCGAGTCAAATCGGGACTCATGAAACCGAGTCGACCGGGACCCGGGCTCTCGATGAGTCTAGAGCCTGCCAAAAGGGGCGAGGGGTAAAACCCTCGCCAGTTTTCTAAAGCTCTGCCCCTCCGTTCCGACGTTCCCCTTCTGTCACATTCGCCGGCAGCAACCCCTGTGCTCTGCAGTGCCGCCGGGCCGCCGGCCTCCCTTCGGTGTGATGAGTTGTGGAGCCTGATTCACTGTTTTTTCCCCTGCAGGAAGGGGGGTCCGGGGGCTCCCCCCTGCGCGGGTCCCGGGGGGGGCCCCTGGCGGGGGTTATAGGGGGGCAGCCCCCCCCCAGAAGAATTTTTTTCTGGGGCTATTGTTTGGGACCCGGTTTACAGTGGATCCGACCCGATTTGGTTAGGGATAGGGTTGTCGCCCTTGCCTTGTTTATATTCTCGCTTTTCTTTCCAGAGCTTGTAACTGTCTGATAAGAGTAATAAGATTTCTCTCTGGGCGGCCGTGGTTTTTTACTCTCTCTCGGATTTGAGGAGAGGTTTTTCCACGTAAATCTGTGTTCTTCTTGTGTTTCGTTAGATTGTTCTTGTTCTTTGTTTCCTTTTGGTTGTTTCTTGCTCGTGGTTTTCTTAACACGGTGAACCCGCTGTGGCGGTGCCCCCCTTCTGTCACAGGCAAGGCAGCAACCCCATTCGCCAGCAGCAACCCCTGTGCTCTGCAGTGCCACCGGGCCGCCGACCTCCCTTCGGTGAACCCGCGGTGGCGGTGCCCCCCTCCGATCTTCTCCCTCTCTGCTGCAATCTCCGGCGACGCGAGGCACCCCTTCTGTCACAGGCAAGGCGGCAACCCCATTCGCCGACAGCAACCCCTGTGCTCTGCAGTGCCGTCGGGCCGTCAGCCTCCCTTCGGTGAACCCGCGGTGGCGGTGCCCTCCTCCGATCTTCTCCCTCTTTGCTGCAATCTCCGGCGACGCGAGGCACCGGTGTCGCAGTCAGTCGGACCTTCACCAATCTCCGGCGACCATCGCTAGCAGCCGGCCATCGCACTGTCTCAGGTAAATTTTTGGCCGGTGTTTATGGAGATCGGTGGTTTTTGGCCGTTGGTTTGGTTGTGTTATCGGTTTCTTCTTTTTTCTTGTGGATTTCTTTGGTTGCTTGACTTTTTGGGCACTTGACGTGTGGTTTTGTTTATGGGGTTTGTAATGTGTTCGTTTTCTTTTTAGGATTTCTGTTTGCTCATTTGTGTGATCTTTTTCTACGATGGGTTTGCGTAAAGATTGGTTTTCTTGGATGTGGGTGTCTCAAATTTGGGGGGTTTTGTTGATGTCTTAGGAGTTCTTTTTGCCTTCCCATTGCTTTAAAGTTGGCATTTTGTTGGTGCTTTTAGGGTTTGTTTTGGCTTTGTGCCCTCAAAGTGGTGCTGCTTCAATGGTGCAATAACAGAGGCGTTTATTGGGTTTCATTGGTGTTGGTTCTTTTGGGGTTTGTTGATTGTTTCGTATTTTGTCTTGGCTATTTTAGGTTTGCATTTTGGTGCTTTTAAGTTTTCTTTCTTCTTGTTACTGTCATTGCTCATTGGGGGCGTTTGTCTAGCGGAAGAGGGGCATGTTGTTGTTTTCATTGGTTTTGGTTCTTTTGGGGTCTTATGTCCATGCCTGATTTAGGATTCCATTTTTTTTTTTTGGGGGGGGGGGGGGGGGATGCTGTTGTTTCTGTAGTGCATGTGCCAAAATATTGAGACACTGTGGGATTAGGCTGTCCTTGATTCTTTTGGAATGTGCTTTTCTCTATGGCTATATTTCATGTTGCCTTTGGTGTTGACGGTTTTAAGCTTTAATTTATTATCTTTTAAACATCATTCTTAGGTTTCATCAATAACAAGAATGGTCTGCCCTTCGTGAACTAATGATATTCAGTAATCTTTAAACACGTTCTAAGCAAGAATGTTTGACCCATTTGCGCCCCCCTCCGAGATTAATGAACTTTATTGTTTAAATTCTTCTTCCAGCTCTCTCTCTCTCTGTGTGTGTAATCTTGACCCTCACTTCTTTACTAAAGGCTTCCTTATACTATGACTTCACGGAGTGTGTCTCTGAAAATGGTGAAGGGGCATATAGGTGAACTGTTTTTATGAGGTATAGAGGTGGGAGCATGGTGCTTATCTGTAGGTATCTCATACTACGGAAGTTTTTTTCTGACAAGGACTTTGGTTAGTATGAAAAGTCTGATAGTATATAAATGTTTAAGTGATTTAGATTGTGTATGGTAAATTTATAGAAACTTGTAGGATGCTATCCTAAACTTTCAAGAAAAGTCATCCATATCCCTTTATATACAAGTCATACTGGAAACTTCATAAAAATGGTTGTATTCCTGTATCTACAGTCGTATCCATGTGACATAGGCTGTAGGCATTCTGACAGCTTGTTATGAAAGAAGGTTAAACCTATTTATCTTGATTTCAATGGCCAATTTTATGTGTTATGAGTTGGCTAAATGAATTATCATTCATTAAGAACTTGATTTTTTAGACTGACACTGGACTTTGCTTCCACTGCCTCCTTTGATTGCCAACAGGGGGCTTCGCCCCCTGCCTTGTTCTTGTTGTCATTTCATTTTACTCGATCCTTTTTTGCAATGAGATTTGGCTTATATAACATTGCCATATATTTTTTTTGTTGCGTAGGAATGGATAAGTTTATAACGAAAAGGTCAATCTTTGATAAATCTTATGTAACTCGAGAAGGAGAACCAAGTCAGAAAATATGCAAAACAGAAAATAATGAATCAGAGTTACCTGCAGACCCTGCACTTCATCCTTCTATTTCTAGTTATCATCCTAATATCCAAGATAATGTTCGTAGAACATATATGATCCGAGGTCCTTGTCAACCTCGAGATTGTATGTTTCAACTAAACCATCAAAAACGAAGGTTCATTCCAGCTTGGTATGATGAGTATAAGGATTGGTTGAAGTATAGTACAAGTAAGCATAAAGCATATTGTTTTCAGTGTTATCTTTTCAAGCCAAAAAAGCACAGAGAAGATTAGTTTAGAGGCATTCATATCTGAAGGATTTGATAACTGGAAAGACAAGAAGAGGTTTGATAAACATGTTGGAAGCTCTGGCAGTTTTCACAATTCAGCACGAATGAAGTGTCAAAATTTGATGCAACAAAAACAACATATTGATTCTATACTTTATCAACAAAGTGTTCGACAGAAAGATGAATATAGACTTCGCTTTTGGGCAACTGTTAATGCAATCAGATACTTGTTAAGTCAAGGATTGGCATTTCGAGGGCATGATGAAGCTGAAGAATCTCTTAATAGAGGAAATTTTATTGAGTTGTTTAAGATATTTGCAAAGATCATTAATGACATAAATAAAGTTGTATTGAAAAGTGCTCTATAAAATAACAAATTGATATCTCCTGATATACAAAAGGATATTGTCAAGGCTGCTTCTATACAAACCACAAATGCTATTATCATGGAACTTGGAGATACTTTTTTTTCTATTTTACTTGATGATTCTCGTGATGTATCAACTAAAGAACAAATGGCTATTGTTTTACGGTTTGTTAATGAAAAAGGTCGAGTGGTTGAGCGATTTCTTACTCTGTGCATGTTCTTGAAACAAGTTCTCTGTCACTCAAACAAGCAGTTGAAGAAGCATTCTGTAAGAATAAATTAAGCATATCAAGTTTGTGTGGACAGGGTTATGATGAAGCAAGTAATATGAGAGGAAAGTTTAATGGGTTGAAAAATCTTATATTACATGAAAATGCATATGCATATTATATTCATTGTTTTGCACATCAACTTCAATTGGCATTAGTTGGTGTTGCTAAAAAAAATTCATTGCTTGATGTGTTTTTCAATATATTAGGCAGGTTGTCAACTTTTTTCTCCACTTCATGCAAGAGATCTGAGCTTATTCGAGAAGCAGAATTTATGCGAATTGCTGAAGCACTTGCATTGGGTGAACTTGAAACATGACGAGGATTAAATCAAGAAATAAGTTCCAAACGACCTGGTGATACTCGGTTGGGTTCTCATTACGATGCTTTGGTTAATTTACTCAGTATGTATTCTTCTGTTATTCAAGTGTTAGATTTCATTACAGAAGATACATATTCAGGAAAAAGTTCAGATGCAATTATTTTATATCATCAGTTGCAAGATTTCGAATTTGTGTTTTGCTTACATTTGATGTGTAAAGTTTTGGGAATAACTGATGATATTTCACAAGCACTTCAGCGAAAAGATCAAGACATTGTGAATGCTATGAGTTTAGTCACTATATCAAAACAGTGCCTTCAAGGTCTGAGAGACAATGGATGGAACTCTCTCATAAACAAAGTGTTCATATTTTGTAAGAGATTTGATATTCTGATTCCTGATCTAGGTGACTCATATATACCTCAAGGACGACCAAGACGTAAGGTTGAAAAGATCACCGCATTGCATCATTATCGTATTGATGTGTTTTATGTTATTATTGATTTGCAACTTCAAGAGTTGAATGATCGTTTCACTGAAGCAAATACATAGCTCCTCCTTTCAATGGCATGCTTGAGTCCAAAGATTTCTTTTTTTGCTTTTGATAAAGATAAGTTGATTCGTCTTGTTGAGCTTTACCCTAAGGACTTTTCTAACGTAAACATAATTAGACTGGAAAATCAATTGGATATATATATATATATATTGCAGACATGCAAAACAGTGATCAATTTTCAAATTTAAAATCTTTAGCAGAGCTAGCAGAGATGATGGTAGCAACTCAAAAGCACATTGTATTTTCTCATGTGTATCTATTGATTAAGTTGGCATTAACTTTGCCAGTTGCAACAACAAGTGTTGAAAGAGCATTTTCAGCTATGAACAATATCAAAAGTCGTCTACGTAATAGAATGGGAGATGAATGGATCAATGATGCTTTGGTTACTTACATAGAGAAGGAGACATTTGATACCATCAGTGATGATGCAATTATGAATTGCTTTCAAAATATGAAAAATAGAAGATGCCAATTGTAAAATTTTCATGAATTTAGTTGTTTGTATTTCTTAAGTGAACAATTTTTATTTTAGTTTAAAAGTACAATTTAAGGTTTTATCTTATTATGTTCATAAATTTAGTTGTTTGTGTTTGTAACAATTGTTATTTTAATTCAAAGGCTTATTTAAGTTTTATCTCTCCACGAATGACTGTTCCTCCAGCGGAATTTTTTTGGCTCCGCCACTGGTCCGAATAAATAGATCGTCCTTCAAGACCATAGCATTGTCTCCGAGACCCGAAGTCTGCCCACCCAAGGAAAAACTTCTGGCTCCGCCACTGCAACAGGCCCATTTCCGGATTATTGGATCTGGAAATGAAAGTTAAGATTGACCCACTAAAATATAAATCAGGCTTGAGAGTAATGATCCAAATATTGTCAGATTCAGAATGGGGTTTTGACCATCTAGGAGAGAATTATGGGATATCCGACCCAGCTCTTTGTTGCAAATGTTGCTTGTTTTTTTATGTAATTTATGGTAACATAAAGATAATGGATCTTGCCTCAATGTGAAGCCCCTGTATCTGGACAAGAGTGAGGGTTGACACAGGACATTAATTCTAAAGAAATAATGCAAAAACTAGTTTTAGTTGTGGTTATAAAGGCCTTTAACAACGTCATTGTTTCTCTTTAAGCCGCTGCTAATTAACTGGTTTTTTGGAAGATTTAGCCCCCACCATTTGAGAAATCAGATTAGTTGATATGTGTGTTGAAATCACCACTGCCCATGGCCTTCATCACTGCCATTCATTGTACCAAGGGTGGGGCCTACCAAAACTGCTGATGCCATGCTTCTATGGGTGGTAGTGATTTTGTTTTGAATTTATAACACGAAGAAACCTCACCCAGCACGAAGACCTGGTTATGCTGGCTCAGCCTGCCATACTTACAGTCGTGCTGGCTGCGTGAAACTCCGAGGCCTGGACCCCTGACCCCGGTGTCTATGCTAAGCATTGGTTTGCACAGAGGGGTGACACCCATGAAAAGGCCCCACCCCATTAGGCCAAACCCTCTTGGTGCAAAAATTGTGTTTTGACATATCACCTGATCTGAACCTACCATTTGATCTGTTAAATTGGACGGTAGAGGGCAGTCAATGTTCATTGGCCTGGTAAGTCCAAGCACTTAGAATTCCTCTTAAAACATTGCCATGTTTAATTTCTAAAAATAACAGATGTAAAGTTCATTTTCATATAATTTCGAGTGCCTTTTCTAAAGACAAAACTTTAGCCAAAAGTTCGGTAAAGACAAACAGTTTACTAGCAATAACTAAATTAAATAGGCCAAGATGCATGGAGGTGCAGCCATGTTCATGCATCAGCATATATAATACAACCTCATAGTATAAGGCTCATCTGTCAATAATAAATTGATAATTCTGCACATAATACACATCAAACAGATCCACCAAGACAGGCCTGCTTGCCAACTAGCTCTTTTTCCCAGCTTGTGTATGGACATGTTCATGTGCCTTCATTGGACAGCCATAATGCACCTCATTTAACATTTAAAATATAAGCATACTTTCACTGTCCTTGATAATCATTGCAAGACTTATCTTGAGAAGTATTGAGCTCATTCGGTGTCACTTTTTTGTGGAAAAGACAGCAGACTTATCGTGTCAAGGCAATCCCCCACATAGAAACAAAGGAGTGCAATATTGTTGACCAATTTCAACATAACAGGCCAGCTGGGTTACAAGGACCTCAACAAGTTGATTAATTATGACAAGCTTTATCCATTTTCAACATAACAGGCCAGCTGGGTTACAAGGACCTCAACAAGTTGATTAATTATGACAAGCTTTATCCATTCTTGCAAAAAACTCATAAATATATATATAAAAAAAAATCATGTTAAAAATTACTTATTTTTACTTTTTATTTTTTTAAGATTATTTTACCCTTTGTAATAAATTTGTACAGACCTCCTAATACTTACACAAATATATTGCAAGCCTTCAAATATAATTAAAATTGCGGAGGTGATTTACAGTATATTTGTGCGGACTTAGTCAGTTGTGAACCTTTAATATAGTTAAAAATACAGAGAAAATTAGCAATATATCTGCATAGACCTCCTTCTGCACCTAATCACCCTCCATCTTTTATATTGTACAGTCTGTCATAGTGGGGCCCGACATCAGATGGATGGTGATCTAGTGCAGCCCCACACTACATTTGTGTAGGGGTGGCAATCGGGTCGGGTTGGCGTGTCAGCATACCTCAACCCGAACCTGACCCGTTTATTAAACGGGTCAGCTGCGGCAAACCCGAACCCGACCCGTTTAATAAACGGGTAACCCGACACGACCCGCCAACCCATTTAATAAATGGGTTGGGTCGGGTAAACGGGTTTTCAGGTTCGCGGGTCGGGTTGGCGGGTTGACGGATCGGGTTGGCAGGTAGGCAGGTTGGCGGGTCGGGTTGACGGGTTGACGGGTCGGGTTGGCGGGTAGACGGGTTGGCGGGTTGACCCACCCGCCTAACCCGTTTATTAAACGGGTCAGCTGGGTTGGCGGGTTGGCATACCCCCAACCCGAACCCGACCTGTTTAATAAACGGGTTACACGGGTCGACCCGTTTATTAAACGGGTTGGCTTAAGCCCAACCCGAACCCGCCTAAGAGGCGGGTTGGCGGGTCGTGTCAGAAATTGCCACCCCTACATTTGTGCAATGTGATTACACCTGATCCCATCACCAAGGGTACCCTGCCCTAATAATCCGCATTTTATTTATGATGCACACTCTTATGAGCTGGGTGTGATTGAGCCATGCATGGGCCTAGTTAGTTCGTCCAACCATTCAGTCAGGGATCCCAGGCATAAAAAGAGGAATTAAAAAGTTCACCACTTTGATGGTTTGCGCACGCGTGATTAAGGCCTGACATGAACTTGATCCGTGTCCAGTTACACTGGATCTAAACTCTGTATGATCAGGACCCAATAATACACCCGGTGGATCTTTTCCTTTTTTCTTTTGAGTTTCTCTCTCTTTCACCAGCATTCTAGTTGGTAAAATCCTTAAGGTCTCCCTGCTCACCAAGGAGTACACTCAGCTTCGACCTTGTGGTACTGGTGGGTTCAAACTCATGGCATTCATATATAGATAATACTGTTACTTTTTTTAAGAAATTATTTTTACCACCTCCCTCAGAGGTAATTTGAATTCTTATGTCATTAGACCCACCACTAGTGCAGTAGGATTTTTATTTTCAGAGGATGCTATTCATATATAATTCTCATTCACCACCCAAATTCTTCAGTCAAGCCCTTGTCTAAATGGGAGTAAGCTCACGGAGTTTTATGCTGTCAGGACAAGTATGTGAGGCAGAGGCAACACGGCTAGGTCTCTAATCCTGAGGAGGTTTCTCCGTATAAATATAAAAAAGCCAGTGTCTAAGTGCATCATAAACTTCCAAAGCATCTTTTGACTTGTATACATGCAAACAACTGAATGTTTGCGTGATTTTTTACATTGTAGTCCTGCCCCGCTTAATCCTTAAAACTGTTGCAGAAGGAAAGTGATCGCCCCTCCTCCCTTTTGTTGCTTTTTTTTTGTAAGATTTTTTGGATTGGATCCAACGTGACCCATATTGACCGGAGCACATCAAGGGAAAACATGAAAGTGGCTCTTGGCTCGAGTTTTGAGGGTTACAGCATAACTGTCTACTCATGTTAAACAGCTCATTATGAGCCTCCCACCAATCTTCCATTATAAATAGGACTCCACAGGACTTTGATGATAGCTACTATTTCTCTTATTCTCTGAGGTTAAAGGGTCCTGCTCACCTTTCAACCTGAACTCATCGAAGGCGTAGATTGACTGAGGAGAATTCCGACAACTCACCTTCACTGAAGCCTCATCTAGATCATCCATGGCTGTTTCCGATAAGTGGCGCTTTCTAATCCATTTAAGCTAACATTGGGTTATGGACTCACACTTCGCAACTCCGGCGATGTATAGGGTGTAGGTGCACCGACGTCCATGATGCCCTCTTAGGGGAATTTCATTTCATCGGCATTTTTTCTCTCCTCCCTTGCCGGACTCCCA
This sequence comes from Nuphar pumila, assembly GCF_984573655.1. Lineage (NCBI taxonomy): Eukaryota > Viridiplantae > Streptophyta > Magnoliopsida > Nymphaeales > Nymphaeaceae > Nuphar > Nuphar pumila. The sequence continues at coordinate 62,913,743 of NC_143265.1, forward strand.
TTCAGGTTTTGGGAAGTCAGCAACAAAGGGGGAGATGTTGGCCAGCGACCCACCACCTGCATGCCGACAGTTGTTTCTGCCCCCCCTGCAGAGTCTGGTGGTGGTTGCCGCTGGCAAGATTGGTCACAGAAAGCCGGGTTTAACCTAGGTTTTCAGTGCCCTCTAGCCACCATCTGCTCGAGCCCCCACAAGCGCCAGTAGGCTGGGTCAGGACTTGTCGGGCAACAATAGGCCTTCAGATGTTGGCCATCATCATTGGTAGTTTGCGGTCAGCTGCCTGTGGCAGCCGTAGGGGCTGGCCTATGATTGTGTCTGTGAACATTCAAGTCGGTGCAACCAACCATTCTGTTGACTAACGTCAATCGCGAATGGCTGGGTACGACAGTAGTTGGCCACCGAAGGTCGATCGTCGTCATTCAGTGTTGACTTAGTTACAGGTGGAGGGTGGCAAAATATGGTTTGGAACTCTTTCTGCTGCCACAACCATCGACAGATGGACCAGGTTGATGGCGGCTGGTTGTCGAATGCCAAATGTTGTCGATGGCATCTAGGTCGGACACTGGCGGTGGTGGTCGAATGGAGTAGACGAAAGGGGGCAGGACCCTTAACATACAAAAAAACAGTTTTTGATAGGTGGAGGGTCAGGTTTTCACTATAGCACTGTAGCTACAGTGAAAAACTCGATTCGACTGGACTTGGACCCAATCTATGGGTTCCGATCGGACCTAGTCTAGGATCCACCTGGTGGGGATCCAATCTCGGACCCGAACCTTGTACAAGAAGGGTTTTGGGTGGTCTGGATCCTATTCTCCCTAGTCTGACCTGATCTAAGACCTGTTTCAGGGTTTTCAGGTGCACCAGGTCTGAGTTGGACCAAGTCTTGGACCCAAACCCGATTTGAGGGTTTCGGGTGGACCGGGTCTGACCCTGACCTAGATGATTTTTGGGTGGATTGGGTCAGTACCTGACCCGTTTGAAACTGGTCCTAAACCCGAACCCGGTACATGGGTTTCGGGAGGACCAGGTCTAAGTCCCACCCGAATGGACTCGATATCTTGTTAAATTGGGTCTTGGTCCGATATTAGGTCAGATCAAGTCACCTGACCTTGTTAACTCATAATGGAGCAGAACTGCTCCAGGAACCAATTCGATATTTTAAGGACCAGTTTAGGGGTTTTTGAGACCGATTCTGAGATTTCTAAAACTAGTTCATGCATTCTTAGACTGGTTCTAGGGTTTCTGGAACCAGTTCACACTTTTATGGACCAGTTCAGGGGTTTTCAAGACCAGTTCATGATTTTTGTGATCAGTTCAAGGCTTTTAGTGACTAATTAAGGGTCTTTAAGGACCCGTTTAGGCTATTTTTCAGGCTCACTCTCGGATATTACTTGTAAATGCATGTCTTTCTCATAACTCTTATACTTTTTGGTGACTTTAGCATGACATTTAGTATCTTTCATATTATTTTGAGTTATCCATGATTATTTATCATGAGATTATAAATGTATGCACTAATTTTGTGTTGTGACATACCTTGCAAGTACTTACCATAAAAAAATCTTGATCAGCTCACTTTTGTAACCGTCAAAGTGATCTGAGTTGTGTTGTGTTGATTGAAGGTTCTTTTGACCGTGTTGAGAGCGCTATTCAATATTACGTTTGTGTGTGACTTTATGAAATAATGATTATATCCAAAGATAGGTCATTATGTTTCGAATTTATGTAAGATATAATAGTAAGGTGTACACCAGGCTATGAAGCATGATTGTACTCAAAGGTATAGTATTGAATTCCCTCTGGTAGCATGATTTACTAGTTTCTTCAATTAAGAGTCAATTCTTTGTTAATTGAAGATGCAAAACAACTATGAGTATTATTGATTTCACCAAAGTGAAATGATAATGACTTTATTGGGCTTGCCTTAGAAAAGGTAAATAATAAATGGTCTCGAGTTTGACTTTTCAATATGAATCTTGTATGAACAATTATTAAATGATTTCATTTGTTCTTGTAATACCAAGTTCCTTGATCGTTGATGGTTCTAACAATATCTTCACTTTAGATGAATCTAATTTTTCTGATCAGAAAGAAACAATGTTGTTCACGTTGGGATACATTTGACCTACATTTAGCTTTAAGAATTGACAAACCTCCTACTCTAACAGAGTAAAGTACAACTGGTCAAAAGGATACCTTTGAAAAATGTGAACACTTAAATAGTCTTAGCCTATCGCTTTTGCAATCTCGAGTGACAGGATACTTGAGGTGTCATCCCTCACAACAGGACTCTGAAGAAATTTTTGAGAGAAATTGAGGCTCAATTCGTCAGTTCCAATAAAGCTAGGATCTGTACTCTCATGTCCAAATTAGTGTTTACGAAATATTCTAGAGATAGTAATATCCGATAATACATTTTTAAAATGGAAAACATTGCTTCTTAAATGAATGACATGAAGCTATCTATTTTTAATTTCTTCTTAATTCATCTGATTTTGACCTCATTGTCTATAAAATATATACCCTTAAAAATCTCCTAGAATACACATATTAATGATTGGCCCTTTAATAACCTCTTAACTAAGTTTGTTGAAGTAGAAAAAAGATTAAAGGGTGAGAAGGTGCAATGCGCACATATGACTTCTCACCAGGGAGAGTATAGGCCTAGGACCAATAAGAGTTCCTTCAAGAAGAAAAGCCAAAAGAAAACATCCAGGGAGAGTTCTAACTCTCAAGCAAATATTAAATCCCAGACTGAAGGTTCTTTTATAAAGTACATCCTCTGTAAAAAGAAGGGACATAAGAAGGTGAATTTCCTGAACCATAAGAAATGACTCGAGAAGAAAGATAACAAGTCATTCATTTTTCATGAATGCAATTTAATCTATATTCCATTGCATAGTTGGTATAATGATTTTGATGCTATGGTGTATATTGTCAACTCTTTACAAGTATTTCTGAATAAAAAAGAATCAACGAAGTATAAAAGAAGCATCTTTTTAAGAAACAAGATGTGTTTGCATGTAAAGAGCGTTGAGACCTGCATAGTTGTTTTGGAGTCTGGATTTATTTTGAATTTGGTTGATACATTTTATATTTCATCTTATAGTTGGAACCTTATTCTAATTTCAAAACTTGATAAGTTTAGTCTTGCATTTAATTTTGAAAACTCCAAGCTTATTGTTGTTAAAAAATCTATTCATGTTGGTTTTGCATATATATGTGATAGTTTGAGAATCAAACTCCATATATAAGAATCTCACTCTGTTGAGAATACAATGATTGACAATAAACGTGGTTTAAAGGATGATAAATTTTATTTGCTTTGACATCAAAGGTTAGGATACATCTCGAAAGAGAATGTCCAAAGACTTATGAATGAAAGGATTCTTGAATCCGTTGACTTGGGAGATACAAAACAATGTATTGACTACATAAAAGCTAAGCAGACTAACACATATAAAAAAGATGTCAAACATAGCATTAGAAAATTAGAGATTGTGCATACAGATATTTGTAGGTCATTTATCCTGTGTTACACGGGTGAAAAGTATTGTCATCTTTATAATTGACTACTCTTGGTATATGTATCTCTACTTACTATTTAAGAAATATGAAGTTTTTCAGGTTTTTAAGAACTTTAAAAAAGAAATAAAAAGACAGATGAGTAAAGTTATAAAAGCGCTTAGGTCTAATAGAGGTAAAGAATACTATGATCATTTCACTGAGATGAGATAAAATGAAGGGTCATTAGCGTAGTTTCTAAATAAGGAATGCATTATGCCTCAATACACTCTGCTTGGTAGTGCCTACCAAAATGGTATAACAGAAATGGGGAACCATATACTCAAGGAAATAGTTTAGGCGATGTTAAATCACACAAATATTTTCTTGACTGTGTAAGGTGAAGCTCTTAGCACTACAAGAAAAATGTTATTTAGCGACAAAAATTTATGACAAAAATAATCCATCGCAAAGTTGCGATGGATTAACGAGAGCAAACTATCCATCCCTAAAATTGGAATTAGTTGCAGAATTTACGATGGAAAAATTTTATCGCAAACGCCGTCACAAATTTGTGATGGATTAGCAACAAAAGAATTTTGTCTCACACTTCATCGCTACTTCACGACGAATGAGCGACACCATTTTTTTCGTCGCTACTCTATCGCAAATTTGTGATGGTGTTTGTGACAGAATTTTGTCGTCGCTAATCCATCGCTAAATTTCTCGTAAAACCTTAATGCAAGCCCCCTGTCTTTTCCCTTTCTGTTTCATTCATCCCTTTCTTTCACCCCGTTGCCCACCCTCCCTTCTTCCCCTTCCGACGACTGCCTCCCTCTCTGGCGACCTCCTCCCTTCCCTTCTTCTTTCCCCTCATCTCTCTCTCAGCAACGCTCCTCTCCTCCTCTTGCTCGCTCTTCTCGCGCCGACACCCCCTTCTTGCAACCCACGAAGCGGCAATGGTCGGCCACCTCACCGGTATGCTCTCACCTCTTTTGTACCCTGCATACGATAACGCCGACCGACACCGATACCCTCCTAGGTACGCTCTTTCCCCTCTTCTCTTCTTCTTCTATTGCCGGAAGGCCGGCAGGATGCCGTCGGCCCCCTACCGCGCCTCTCCCTTCTCCTCCTCTCCTCCGCCTTCTGGTTCTTCTCCTCCTCTTCCCTTTCTTTGTTGTCTTGACGGAAGGCTGACAGGAGGCCGATGGCTCCTGTTGTGCCCTCCCTCTTCCCCTCTTTTTTTTTCTGTTGGCTCGCCGAGAGGCCGCCAGGAGGCTCACAGTCACTGTCGCACCCTTCCTCACTCCTTTATCTTTGTGGGCTCGTCGGGAGGCCGACGGCCCCCTGTCGCGCCATGCCTCTCTCTCTGTTATGTCGTTGGGAGGTCGGCACGAGGCTGACGGCCCCCTGTCGCACCCTCTCGCTCCCTCTGTTATGTCGGTGGGAGGACAGCAAAAGGGCAACGTGCCACCCCCTGTCATCTCCCTCTCTCTATTGTGGTTTGCCGGATAGCTGGCAGGGGGTCGGTGACCCCTGTGGCACCCTCCACTTTGTGTTGGTTATCGGAGGGCCGATAGAAGGTCGACAATACCCCTGTCGTGCCTTCCTCCCTCTATCTGTGTGCGGGAAGGGTCTGGCAGGTGGTCCTGTTCCGCCCCTCCCCCTCTCCTTTGGGCCTTTCTTGCTCCTCTCTCTCTCTCTCTTACTCTCTCTCTGTTTCGATGGGGTCGGGCTTCACTAGGTAACTGAGCTTACCTCCCTCTCGGTCGAGGTTAGGACCAGGCTTGGCCTGGCAACTGACCCACATCGGTGACCTTGTCGTCCTCCTGTTCTGGTAGCCTCGCTCCGCAGCCGACCCACGATCGTATATAAATATGCTTTCTAGGTGCGTAGCTGAGCTAATTGCATGATGTTTAGTGCTAAGCATCACATGCAACTAAAAATACAATGTAAAAAAAAAAAGAAAAAAAATGCAAAGACAATAGCATTCAAATCGGGAAAATACCCGTGGTAAGTAAGTGATGCAAGTGCATCACAGGTTATTTATTTTCTTGGATGCAACACTTTTTTGTTCACACTCACTTAGTTATGGATATCTAGAACAAATTTGATGAAGTTCAGAGATCATGCCGAGCATGATTTGAATGTATGAAAATATAAGTGCTCTTATTTTTGGAGTTCGGATTCCATGCTAGTCATGGTAGTAGTTAGCGGGATATCGAAGTGTGTTTGCTGCAACGACATGTTTGACATAGTTTTGATATGAATGATTTGAATGTATTGCAATATTTGATGTAACTGTATTCATGCTTGTATGAAGTAATTTTCCATTTGATTATGTCTTCCATGTGAATTTGTATCATGAAAACATGCTTCAAATGAATGTATCGTGTTATGCATGGGTTTGCACATGAAAATGAATGATAAGTTATCAATGCTTCAAACATGCTTCAAATGAATGGTTTTGCACACGAAAATATTAAGTTATCAATGCATGCGTCATAGTTTTTGTGATTGAATGACATCATATATATGTGATATATATATATATATATATATATATATATATATATATATATATATATATATATATATATATATATATATATATATTTTCTACCATGAATGCATGATAAATTATATATTTTCTTCATCATAGCATTCTTATGATTCTCTTTTAACTGGTTAGGATAATATTCGTAACATCATAGGACAAAATGACTGCAAACCATGAATGGATGTACCGTAAAATATTTGACAATGAGGTATCACTTGAATATATGGATAGTGTTGACAATTTTATTGAATTTGCAATGACAAGTCTCAGTACAGTGGATCTCACGGGTCGGATCAGGTGTTCCTGCACAATGTGTAAGAACAATCAATTTGTAGAACCTCATGGCATTCGACATCACCTATACATGAAGGGTTTTGTGAGTGATTATCAGAATTGGATGCTTCATGGTAAAGAATTTTGGAACAATTTTGATGCACAAGTGGATGTGGTGCACGATAAGCCATATGTGAATTTGATATCTGATGCCGCAGAACTAAAACTGAGTTTTGCTATGGGTCCTAGTGATGTACCAACTGGGGTAGAGGAAGAATCAACAAACGATGTAGCTAGTAGATTTTATGATTTACTTAGAGATGCTGATGAGCCACTTTGAAATAGTTGCGAAAATCACAATATCTTGTCTGTAGTTCTTCAACTAATGAATTTGAAGTCCAAGTATAATTTGAGTCAATCATGTTTTGACCGTTTGTACTCTATTGTGAAGAGTATGTTGCCCAAAGATGAGAAATTGCCACAAAATTTTTATCGTGCAAAGGTTATGCTCAACACTTTAGGCATGGGGTATCAATAGATAGATGTTTGTCCAAATCACTGCATGTTGTATTTTAAAGATCAAGAAAATAGCAGATCATGTTCGTCATGTAGGCATCCTCAGTTCAAGCCAAAGACAAAAGGCAATGGTAGCACGAGGTCAAAAAAAGTGTCATACAAGTCACTTCGCTACTTTCCTCTCACCCTTAGATTGCAACGATTGTATATGTCTTCAAGGACAGCTAAACACATGAGATAGCATGCAAATAAAATTCGACATGGTGAAGACAAGATCACACATCCTGTTGATGTGAAAGCTTGAAAGCACTTTGATCGTACTCATCAGACCTTTGCAATGAAAATGAGAAAATGTTACGCTAGGTTTATATACAGATGGATTTAATCAATTTGGGGGTAGATCAACTCCATACTCATGTTGGCCAGTATTTGTCACCACAAACAAGCTTCCTTCAAGATTGTGTATGAAGCGTCAAAATCTTTTATTGTCTCTATTGATCCCTGATCCAACCTCTTCAGGCCAAAATCTTGATGTATATTTAAGGTCATTGATTGATGAACTGAAAATACAGTGGGATGACGGTGTTCTCATGTACGATACCCACAAAAAACAAAACATCAATATGAAGGTTGTTGTTCTATGGACAATCAGTGACTTCCCTGCATATGGTATGTTTTTTGGTTGGAGCATACATGGGAGGTTGGCATGTCCATACTACATGGAGGATACAAAATCTTTTAGATTGATGCATGAAAGAAAGCCGTGCTGGTTTGATTGTCACCGTCAATTTCTACTCAGCGACCATCCGTTCCGACGATAAAAGAATGTGTTCCGAGCAGGTATAACTGAAATGGAAGGTTCACTTACACGGTTGTCTGGCATAGAGATTTTAAGACGATTGTGATATTTTCCACATGAACTGACAAATGCTCGTAGTCCGACATCCTTCCTTGGATTTAGAAAGGATCACATTTGGACAAAAAAATCTATATTTTGGGAACTACTATATTAGCCAACCTTATTGATATGACATAATTTGGATGTGATGCATGTGGGAAAAAATGTGTTTGATAATGTGTTCAATACGGTAATGAATGTCAAAGGAAAAATGAAGGATAATCTGAAGGCCCGTATGGATTTAAAAGTAATTTGTAAAAGATCAGAATTGGAACTCAAAGAGTACAATGGCAAAGTACTGAAACCAAAGACAAGGTACGTGCTTGGACCAAATCAAGTAAAACAGGTATATCAATAGTTGACACAATTGAGATTTTCAGATAGATACGTCTCTAACATTGCTCGGGCTATGAAGATAGATGAGAGACAATTATATGGGTGGAAGAGCCATGATTGTCATGTCATTATGCAATGGTTGATTCCCCTAGCATTCCATGATATGTTAGACAAACCTATATGGGAGGTATTATCTGAGTTAAGTAGATTTTTTAGAGCATTATGCGCATCAGAATTTGTAGTAACTGAGGTAAAGAATATCGAGGATTTTGCCGTCACTACTATTTGTCAGATAGAGAAGATATTTTCGCCAACATTTTTTGATGTTATGGAACATGTGATTATACGTTTGCCATATGAACTTAGGGTTGGTGGTCCTGTGCAATATCGGTGGATGTACCCATTTGAAAGGTATATATTTTTTTTTTTATATTTTTCTCTTCAATGCTATTAGAAATTTATTGTATTACGAGATGTATATTGTTGACAAATGCATGTTAGACCTCAAAAAAAAAGGTTCGGAATAAAGCAAGAATGGAGGGTTCTATTTGTGAGGTGTACACTTTAGAAGAGATTTCAAATTTCTCATCTATGTACTTTGAACCTCACATTCCAACACGTTACACTTTCCCACCTCGTAATGATGATGACAAACAATTTACTGTAGCTGACAAACTGTCGATATTTCAACCACTTGGGCATGCCTTTGGTAGTTGCAGGTCAAGACTCTTGAAAGATCGAGAGCAAGATGCAACACAAATCTATATCCTTTTTAATTGCTTAGTGATCGACCCCTACATCGAGTAAGTATACTTAATATGTAACACTAAGTTCTATACGTGCGTACATGGTTCGATAATATAAATCTTTGTTAAGTGCAAACAATTTGATCTAGAGTTGCGAAGAGAACTTTCACATCTCACTGATTCAGAAGTACAAAAAGAACGTGAAAATAAGTTTGTGGGATGGTTGAAACAGTTGGTAAGGATGATGACATACATTCTTTTCGTGTAAAATAACAATAAGTTACTTCATTGGTCATGATCACAGTCATTGTTTATGTTTGTAGGTCCGCCATGGTGATGTTAATGACCAAGGAATATGTGATTTACAAAATGGTCGGACCAAAGTTGTACAATGTTACAACGGGTACATCGTAAATGGTTATTGCTTCCATACAAAAGACTATGGTATAAACAAGTCAACGATGAATAGTGGTGTTTGTGTCAATGGTAGCAACTACGGTGAAAATGAACATGACTACTACGGTGTTATAGAAGAAATAATGGAGTTAACTTACTTAGGCATAAATAATAGGATAACTTTATTCAAGTGTCATTGGTTTGATCGCAGAGCAACAAGAGTCGACAAAGCCTTAGGCATTGTATAGGTGAATCATAAATTAAGGTTTGAAACATATGAACCATTCATATTAGCCTCACAAGTTCAACAAGTTTACTATACTTCATATCTGAATACAAGGAAGTCAGATAGAAATGAATGGTGGGCAGTTTGCAAGGTGAAGTCCAAACTATAGCCCGAGTATGATCAGTTACAAAAAGACAAGATTGCTGAATAGGGTGATTACTATCAATCAGATGATATGTAGAATTCTCTTATGGTCACGATGTTGCACATGGTATGCATGTCACATCTCCATTTTCTAATGACACACATATAAAAGAATGCAATCCAAATGATATACCAAGTGGATAGGCACCCAATGAAGAAGATAAGGAAGATGAGGAGGAGGAAGAAGAAGAATATGAAAGTCAAACAAGTGATGAGGAAGCATACTCGAGCTAGTGAAATACATCTTGTAATACATACCTTATGTTTGAATGTATTGCAATGTTTAATGTGAATGATTTGAATGTATTGTAATGATCTAAATGATTTGAATGTATTGCAATGTTTGAATATATTGCATGAAGTTATTTTCAATTCGATTATGTATCCATGAAGATATAGAGTTGTGTAACTGATCTTAATAAAAATTTTATTTGTTAGAATATGGTTCGTGGAGGTCACAGTGGTCGAGCACCAGTGGTAGCCAGTCTCAGCCTTCATCTTCATGGGCTGCTTCGATATATATATCATTTAACTAATTATATATTTGATTAGTTTAAATATGAATTATGTGAATTTATAACTCATTTTTATATAGATGATGTTTTGCCTGCACATGACCCACCTACACCAGCTATTCATACACATCACGAGCCAACACCGGATGCAGGGTCTTCTCGGTCTAACACACGATGAGTCATTCAAATAGTGTATATCGATAATCGACTGTAAGTATTTCATTTTCACTTATCCAATACTTATCTTATAAATAATGTATATCGATAGTTAATGTGTACCAATTCATGTACAACGCGAGGTTCGAGCCACAAGAAGTAATATGAGAAATTAGACAGACACTAGTTCAACATCTTTCAGGACCGGTCGCTCAATGGAAAGAGTACTTGAAGGAGGTGTTTGATAGATTGTGGTCCCCATTCATGGCATACAATCATTTATTATAGATAATGTGTTTCATATTTAATTTTTTGTTATAGTCATGTCTACTAACTTTCTGAAATTATTTGTAGGCTTCGAATCGCTTCACGACTGCAATGGAGGATGAGGATGCGAGGCGGGTGTGGCAGAAGGTGGTTGCTAGTCGATTTACAGACATGCTGCACAATATGAAGACTGCAGCAATAAAAGCATCTGGTAGGATAGATGATCCACTGCAGTGGAAGGGCCATAACCCTCCTACTATCAAGTCAGATTTTTTGGATGCAATATGCGACAATTGGGCGGAGCATAAATTTTGAAACCGCTCAGCAAAGGCTGCACAAAATTGAGCAAAGATGTCTGATACCCATTTACACACAGGTGGATCTAGGACTTTTGGGAGCCACCTGAAGAAAATGGTAACTTATCAATATATATTGTCAAATTTATAAGTATTATTGCATACTTTTTAAATAAATTTTTTATCATTTAACCACGCAGAAAATAGAAAAAGGAGGCATTATGCTTTACAAGGATGTGTTTGCTAAAACACATAAATGTAAGAACATGGGAGAGTTCATATCAGAGAAGGTGAGAGCGACAACGGTATGCATTTATTGTATTAATAAACATTGTAATATATAAGTTACCATAAATATTGTAATTCTTAATTTTTAATCCATACTGTAATCATTACTTTGTAAGAGTTATACGAGCAGCAAATGGTAGAGCGATATAGCAATGACTCCACTCAGCATCCGCCTTTTGATCCTACAACATGGATGATTGCAACCGGTGAACCCAAAAAGGGTCGTGTGTTCGGGTTTGGGAGTAATATGAACACCACACCAGTTGTTGCCTTCTCCAGCCAGAGCTCTCAGAGTTCGCCTGCCATCATCAACTCCAAGCGTCCGATTGACCCGGCTAATTCTTAAGATGGTGTCTGGTAGCTTCTTAAGAACATAATGCGTGACTGTTTACATGAAGCAATTTCTGACGTTGTTCATAATGAGTTGTGCAACTTTTTTCGGGGCAGGGAAACTTCGTCTGCAGGTGTCTGTCAAGTATGAAAGTTTAATGTCATTTGTTTCATGTCGTTAGATTTCAAGCTAGTATATGCATGATTTCATCACATATAAGCATGATTTCATCACTATAAGAGTTTTTTACTGCCTTATAACACATATGCATGATTGAATCACTATAAAAGTTTTTTTACAACATTAGAACACATATATGCTTGATTGGAGCACTATGAGAGTTTTTTGACAATAATAGAACACATATAAGCATGATTTCACCACTATGAAAGTTTTTGACTGCCTTATAACACATATATGCATGATTGAATTACTATGACAGTTTTTCGACAACATTAGAACAGATATAAGCATGATTCCATCACTATGAAAGTTTTTTACTGCTTTATAAAACATATATACATGATTGAATCACTATGAAAGTTTTTTGACAACCTTTGAACACATATATGCATGATTGAATCACTATGAGAGTTTTTTTACAACATTAGAACACATATAAGCATGATTTCATCACTATGAAAGTTTTCGATAACCTTAGAACACAAATATGCATGCTTGAGGCACTATGAAAGTTTTTTGACAACATTAGAACACATATAAGCATGATTTCATAACTATAAAAGTTTTTGACTGCCTTATAACACATATATGCATGATTGAATCACTATAAAAGTTTTTTGACAACATTAGAACACATATAAGCATGATTCCATCACTATAAAAGTTTTTTGACTGCCTTATAACACATATATGCATGATTGAATCACTATGAAAGTTTTTTGACAATCTTTGAACACATATATGCATGATTGAATCACTAAGAGAGTTTTTTGACAACATTAGAGCACATATAAGCATGATTTCATCACTATGAAAGTTTTTGACAACCTTAGAACACAAATATCCATACTTGAAGTACTATGAGAGTTTTTTACAACATTAGAACATATATAAGCATGATTTCATCACTATGAAAGCTTTTGATTGCCTTATAACACATATATGCATGATTGAATCGCTATGAAAGTTTTTTGACAATATTAGAACACATATAAGCATGATTTCATCACTATGAAAGTTTTTTGACCGCCTTATAACACATATATGCATGATTGAATCACTATGAAAGTTTTTTGACAACCTTAGAACACATATATATGCATGATTGAATCACTATGAAAGTTTTTTGACAACCTTAGAACACATATATAACCATGATTTCATCACTATGAAATTGTTTGACTGCCTTAGAACACATATATGCATGCTTGAATCACACTATGAAAGTTTTTTGACAACCTTAGAACACATATATGCATAATTGAATCACTATGAGAGTTTTTTTACAACATTAGAACACATATAAGCATGATAGTGATACAAAAGACAATTATTTGATAGCCTTATAACACATATATGCATGCTTGAATCACTATGATATTTTTTTGACAACCTTAGAACAATATATGCATGATTGAATCACTATGAATTTTTTTCTATCAGCCTTAGAACACATATCTGAATTCTATTAATGTCCTTCACTTTATTGCTAGCTAGTCTATGTGTAATTCATTCATGTTACTTTGATTTCCTTAGATTAGGTGCATTGCATATAATTTATTTCATTATATTTTGTTTATCAATATTAACCTTTCTTTTCTCTTGTAGGATGCTGGAGATAATCAGCGTAGAGGAGCTGATGGAGGCATGGATGAAAGGGTAGATTAAGACAATGAAGAAGATAATGCTCAGAATCTTGGCGATGATTAGATTCATGTGTTGAATTTGTTGTACCTTTTTGTTGTTTCAAAAGAAACTCTTTGTAGATGTTCACTTGTAAATAATTAGAACTTGGCGAAGATTATAGTGGATCGATAATTTGTTTCAGCTGCTTTGTATATGTATTTTTTATGTGTACTTTTTTTTTATACACAGGATATATAAATTATATAACGAGAAAATTTTTCTCGATATTTATATTTCAAACAATTTTTTTTTTATTTTTTGCGATGGATTAGTGATAGATATTTTCTGTCGCTAATTAGTATTGACCTCCAATTTAGCGATGGATTAGGGATGAATATTTATCTGTCAGAAAACTGAATCGGTCGATGTTTTGCGATGGATTGTAATCCGTCGTAATTCTGTCGCTACATTAGCGGCATATGTGTGTTGCTCGTAAAACCAAATCTCTGTGGATTAACGACGACCTTACGATGAATCGTGGCATTCACTAATTTATCGTAAATTAATGACAGAAGTAGCGACAAATATTTTCTGTCTTTAATTAGCGTCTACAAAATTGCGATAAAAGTTATCCGTCGCTAACCCATCGCTAAACTGTTCAGCGATAGATTTATGATGGATTAATGACGGATTATGATTGTTGCTAATCCACAAATTTCTTGTACTGTAAGACAATAATACAGATATTAAACAAGGTTCCTATGATGGTTGTCTAAAGGGCTTCTTATGAGTTATGGACTAGTAGAAAACCTTCCTTTTTATATATGTGCATATGAAGATGTCTAACTAAAACTAAATTGTATAACCTATATATAAAAGTCTTTGATCCTAGAATGACTAGTGGATTTTTTATTAGTTATTCAGAAAAATCAAAGAGTTTTATGTTTTATTATCCAGCGAGATTTCTTGAATATGGTTCTATTGCGATAAATGCATCTCAAAGTCTTGTATTTGAGAAAATGTAGGTTTTAGTTTCTATATATGTAAAAAAAAAAACTCAGTTTTCTTGATAATTCTCTCTTTGATTGATGTTAGGGAAAAATATGCCAATGAACCTCAATCCTAAGTAAAACAAGTTGTTGATGAAAATGTACAACAATAACAGGATGCATAGGTTCAATTTGAACCACCAGTAGCACCTGTATTGTGGTCAATGATAATCAAGAGATCTACTATCCACCTTGATTATATGATGTATTTATAAGACCCAACGACTTCATATATATTGATAATGATCCTTTAACCTTTACAGAAGTTATTGATAGTGATAAATCATCACATTGAATCAATGCCATGAAATAAGAGGTAGTCTCTATGACAAAAAACTAAGCATGAGATTTAGTACATCGACATGATAGAGTCATACCTGTTGGTTATAAATGGATCTTTAAGACCAAAACAGACTCTAAAAGTCAAGTGAAAATGTACTAGGCTGGGCTTGTTATAAAGAGATTTACTTAAATAAAGGACATTGATTATAATAAAACTTTTTCTCATGTCTCAACTAAGGAATAATTGAGAATAACTATGACCCTCGTAACTTATTTTGATTTAGAGCTGCATCAAATGGATATGAAAACAACTTTCATGAATGGGGATCTGAAAGAGGAGGTATATATGCAACAAACTTCTGCTTTCAGTGTAGATGACTCAAACAATTTAGTTTATAAACTCAGATAAGCCTTTCACCAATGGTATAAAAAGTTTAATATGGTGATTTTGAATTTTTAATTTACTGAAAACATTGTTGATCAGTATATATACCTTAAGGCTAGTGAAAATAAGTTCATAATTTTGGTTTTGTATGTTGATATATTATTCTTGCAACTAATGATTTAGATATGTTACATGAAACAAAATAATTTATTTTCTCTCATTTTGATATGTTCATGGGTGAGGCTGCTTATGTTCTTAGAATTGAAATCCATCATGATAAAACTAAAAGTGTACTCGGACTCTCTAAAAATCCTATATCTTTAAAATTCTTAAAAGGTATGAGATGGAGAATTGCTTTCTTGGTTTTGCACCTACAGTTAAAGGGTATAAATTGAGTATAAAGGATTGTCCTAAGGATGATAATGTAAATGTTCATATGGCAACCGTCATGTATACTTCGACAGTTGAAAGTTTGCAATATGCACAAACCTGCAAGCAACCAGGCATCACATTTGTTGTTGGGATGCTTGGTAGATATGAGTCCAATCCAAGCATTGCACACTAGAAGGTTGTGAAGAAGGTCATACACTATTTACAAAGAATGAAAGACTATATTTTGACCTATAGAAAGGTAGACCACCTCGAGGTCATTGGATACTCGGATGCAAATTAAAGAGGTTGTCTCAATTATAAAAAGTTTACTACGAGATACGTCTTCCTATTGGCAAGTGGTGTCATCTAAGTAGAAAGCATTCTACAACTGCAACTCACACAATGAAGGATTTGAATTTACATATTCCAATCATTTTTTAATTTAGACTTGGATCAATGGTTTATATTGAATCTATGTTCGGGTTTAGATCTAACCCAATATGTTTGCACATTTTACATGTACAATGCTACAAACCTTGATCCTAGACTTCCTTTACAAGTTCTAGTGTCACCATATACATGGTTCTGACATCAGATTCACTCCACAAAAAAATTGGATTTATAAAAAAGGATGTATCAAGCCAAAACAGTGTATAAACATAAGAAAATTGCAAAAAGTGTGGTACTGAAGTCATCTAGCTTAAGTAAACAGCAACGGTTTGGAAGGTTTAGAAGCAGAATACCGAATAAGCAAACAAGAAGGATGGCGATTTAGAAGCCACTCGAGGCTAAAGTTTACATGGTTTCTGCTTCACAAAATAAATGGCAAACTTGGTATTGGATCTGCTCTTTTTGTCACTTGGTCCTTGACAATCCATAGAGGTGTAAGTTTTCCAAGTGTTGAATGGTAGAGTTAGCGACATGTGTAGATGATCAATCCCTCATTTGTGCAATTTGGTTCCACTCATCCCATATGTCATCTCCCATCTTGGTACCCACCAGAATTCTTATTGATGCAAGTTGTTTGGATCAAATCTGATCTCATGGTTGATTTAATAAGAATCAAGTTTTGGATCGTATTTTTTTTTTTATGAAAAATTATGATTTTTTAAATCACAAAGTTTTGTGTTTTCTCAACCACTGTTTTTTGAATTGCCAAAAAAAACTGCAAACAAGTGGTTTAATCCGGCTATTTAAATGCCGAATCTTCACCGAACGGACAATGTAGATCACATCTATGGAGTCTGATTTGATCAAAACAACTTGCATCAATGAAATCCTGAAGAAGGGTAGTGGAACCAGACTCTCAATTGTGTCTTGCATTATTTGTTTCTGTCGCATAGGCCAGTGAAGGAACGGACTGATGTTTGTGGCTTCAGTGTCAAGTTGTGACCAAACGACAAATTAACTGAACAAGAAGTTGATGCTTTAATTCAAAGGTACACCTTTTTCTTTTAAATGACGAGCAACCTGATCATGCATAATATTTGCATTTTATTAATCATTATTTATGCATGATCCGTGTTAAAAATCGCTCTAAAAACCCATTTTTATTGTTAGTTCAGAGAAATCGCATTGAATCAAATTTTATCATAAAATCGAGTTTTCAACGCTTTCTCTACGGTTTTAGTATTTTTATTAGATTTAGATTTTCTTAATGGTAGTTTAGTTAGCTTAGGTTTGTATTAGCTAATTTGTAATTTTTAATTAGTTTAGGAAGTTTTCTTTTTAGACAATAAAATAGGTTTTACTAAAGTGGGTCTTTTTGAAAACTATTGAAAAGTGTGGGACTGGTTTTGAAAAATTTGCTTTACCCTAATTTAATATTATAAGTAGTCTTCTACAGCAGAAAAGAGGGACGTCTCTCACTTTGGAATTCACGCAGCCCACTTTGAAGCTCTCTCTCTCTCTCTCTCCCTCTCTCTCTCTCTCTCTCTCTCTCCCTTTTCCTTTTCTTGTTCTTCTTGCTGTATTCTCCAGCACCGGTTCTTCCATCTTCTTCATTGGGAAGGTGCAGCAACAGCCAGGATTAACCAGTCTTTTCGCAACCTATCCATAGAATCACTCGGTGAGTGACCTTCTCCTTATTCCCATCTCTTTAACGTAGCTAGTTGCATAGAATCACATTGGCATATCGCATCTTAGTTCAGCAATACATATTTCTTTATTATCTGAAAGCAAAAAAAAAAAAAATACAGAAAACAAAAGAAAAGAAAAAAAATATTGTGTTCACAGATTAGCCATTTTATTTCCATTCAACGTTCTATTCTATTCTGCATGTTATTCCATTCAGTAGGTTTTGTGCTGGTTACATCCATCATTTTATATATTTTTTCCGTGTGTTATTCATTCAAATCAGCGTCTTTTGTTATTCAGTTTAGCATTTTTTATTTTTTTTGGTTGAGTATAGCATTGGTTCTTTAACATCATAGCAATGTCTTGTTTTCTTTAATTTTTTTTGTTCAGCAAGTAGTCTAAGATGTCCTTAGTTTATATACTATCAAATTAGTGGGTATAGAATAGTCGGTTTTGGTTTGATGTGTCATTTAAGATTCTTTTGCATAGGTGGGTGATTTTCCATTGCATTTTGGCTGGAGTGTTAGCTTAATCAATTAGGATAGTATTAATGCTAGTTAGGTAGATGAATCAGACGTGTTTATAATATAGATTTTTGTTCAGCGTGTTTTGCTTATCAGCCATAATGTTTGTGAGTCAAATGAAAACTCATGATTAATTGGTTTCAGCCTTTCTTTTTGGTTGTTTTAGTTTTAGCTTATTAAGTTTTTTTTTTCCTTTTTAAGTAGTTTACTACATTAGACGCTAGTTGTTTTGGGTATGTATTAACATTAGTTGATTTTTCTTATTTCACCTAAGATCAATTAATTAGGTAGCTAGTAGTATTATTCCATGTCTTACTATTTGTTAACACCGTACAACCTATAGTATTGATTAGTTCCATTTAGTTGATTAGTGAGTTTCTTGATTTCTTGTATTAGGCATTAGTTTGTTACATTAATTCATGAATTATAGTTAGTTAAATCGGTTTTGATATTTTGTCCTTTAGTGTTAGGTTGTCAGATTAGTTTGTTCATAGTCCAGTTTATGTTTAGTTTAGTTAGTTAATGCAAATCTTGTTTTTGCTGAATATTTTTAGTTATTAGTTATTAATTTCTTGTTTAGCTTTGTCGTACTGCTTTGTTTTTGTGTTTCTATGTTGTAGAGAAGCGGTGGAACGTGCGATAAAGCTATTTTCATACCTCAGAAAGACCCTTCAGGGAGCCCTCAGAAAAGCAAAAGTTCAAGAAAACATGCATTACCTCAAGAAGGGATAAGAGGACTCGAAGCACTGAAGCCTTCTCTTTTCTTTTTAGATTAGGGTTCTATTTCTGATATTTATTCATTTAATTGGGTCTGTAATAAAACCATTTATTTTGTTTAAGCCCTCTGCGTAGGGCCATACTCCCTTAGTTATTTAATTATTTAATTTATTCTTTTACTTTTGGCAATAAAGAGTAGTTTAGCTTGTGTTTGAATACAAGTATTTCTCGTTCCCTGAGATCGACCCGGACTCCACCACTTGTGTGAGCCGGTTTTTATTATTTGATGTCTGGCCTTCACACTTGTTTTTATTAAAAATATTGTTTTAAAAAGCAGTTTTCAAAATTCACATCAAATTTTGGCGCCGTTGCCGGGGAACGGCGAAATACTAGTATTCACTTTATTGCCTTGTGTTTGTTCTCGTATTTATAGGTTGTTAGTTTAATTCAGTTCTTTAATTAGGATTGTTTAGTTTGCTTTTCGCATTTAGGCTTAGAACCACGTGTGTGCATACCGTAGAGACAAGCTTACTTTTCTGCACAGCTCACCCATTAGGATCCCCTTAGAAGTGACTGTGTACGATTGGTACCGTGCACATAGATTTCATTTTTGTAAATTCTCTACTGAGTGCAACTGCGTGGTGCTTGTTTATTTCTTGTTTTCAGTAATTGTTTGTGTTACTCGCTTTGTGTGGTTTGGCCGCTAGCGCGTTAGTTAGGTAGAAAAACCCAATTTAGGACGGTTGCTGCACCGGTCTACCCTTTGGTGCATGCACGGGCGACGTTCGCTTGAACCTGAGCTTGCCGAATTTGTTGAGGATCCTGAATCTTTCTTTAGGAGAGCCCATCAATCCAGCCCCATGGCTGAAGATCAGCAGTTGATCCGTCCTCTTAGGGAGTACTTCATGCCCAACACATACACTCCTGCCTCCTGCATCACAAGACCTGATGTGGGAGCGAACCATTTTGAAATCAAGGCCAGTGTCATCCAGATGTTACCCTCCTTTTATGGCCTTAGCAACGAAGACCCATACCGTCATCTCGACGAATTTCTCGAGATCTGCTCTACGGTGCGGATCAACAATTTTGGAGATGACGCGTTAAGGTTGACGTTATTCCCCTTCTCCCTTAAGGATAAAGCCAAGCATTGGCTGAAGGCCCTCGATACAGTTCAAATTACCACTTGGGAACATATGCAAAGGGAGTTTTTAAAGAAATACTTCCCAATTGGTAAGACGAACCAGTATCGAAAAGCCATCACCAGCTTTTCACAGATCGAGGGAGAAATGTTTCATGAAACGTGGGAGAGGATGAAAGATCTTCTCCGCAAGTGTCCCCACCACCAGGTGCCCCGTTGGCAGCTGGTGCAATATTTTTATGATGGTCTCATTGAGAAGAACCGTCAAATGGTTGACGCTGCCTGTGGGGGGCACTTTTATGCTTAAAAGTGAAGATGAAGCATGGTCCCTTTTGAGACCTTGAGCGAGAACTCCATGCACCATGCTTCTGCTTCACGATCTGAGAGGGCCACACCTATAAAAGATGGCGCAAAGAAGGCTGGTATATTCGAGATAGGGATGCACATTGAGTTGCAAAACAAGGTCGACCAACTGTCCCAGAAATTGGATCAGTTGTTGTCGGGTCCCTCTTCAGTCCTACAGGTGTGTGCGTTGTGTGCTAGCCCTGCACACCATGTTGCTGATTGCCCCGTTGCACCACAATACCCTGAGTTTGTCCAGGAACAAGCTCAGATGGCGCAGAGTTTCTCTAGGCCCGCACCCAATCCATATTCCAGTACATATAACCCGGGCTGGCGGAACCATCCCAATTTTTCATGGAGAAATCCACAAGCCCAACCTCCCAACCCGTCCCAAAGCCAACCCAGGCAAGGCGGTTATGCGCCTGGATTTCAGAGAAACAGCTACCCTTCAGCTCAGCCTACTTATAGTCAACCTCAGTCCCAGGAGCCTTCGTCCAGCCAGTCTTTTGAGGACAAGATGTTGCAAGTCTTCTCAGATATCAAGGCCAATCTGAGCTCCCATACACATTCTATTGCGAAGCTTGAGACGCAAATGGGACAACTCGCTGAGGCGCTTAGCAGGCGGAGTGAGGGAGCTTTACCTAGCCAACCGGTGGTGAACCCTAGGGGTAGGGAGCCGATGCATGGCTTGCATATGACAGATGCCCATCAAGAGCAGGCTCAAGCAGTAATCACCCTCAGGAATGGGAAGCAATACCAAGCGAGGGAGGCTGCAGAAGAAAGAGAGAGAACGAGTGAGAAGCAGCCTGTCCCTACCGTCCCACCTCAGGAAAGCGAGAGGGCTCTACCATCTGAGCCTTCAAAGTCCTATACTCCCAAAGCCGCCTTTCCTGAGGCGTTAGAGAGGCCGAAGTCATTAGGCAAACATGGAGTGAATATGCAGGAGATGCTTGAGATATTCAAGCACGTTCAGATAAACCTCCCCTTGCTTGATGCCATTCAGCAAGTCCCTGCATACGCAAAGTTTCTAAAGGAGCTTTGTACGCAGAAAAGAAAGTTGAAGTCACAAGTGCCGAAGAAGATATACTTGACTGAGCAGGTGAGTGCGGTGTTGCAGCACCAAACCCCACCAAAGCTTAAGGACCCAGGGACTCCAATTATTTCGTGTGTCATAGGAGACATCACTGTCGAGCGTGCATTGCTCGACCTTGGGGCAAGTGTCAATATCTTGCCGGGTTTCTTTTATGACAAATTTGGATTAAAGGAGATGAAGCCAACACCTATGACCCTGCAGCTTGCAGATAGATCAATCAAGCTCCCGCGAGGGATTTTGGAAGATGTGTTAGTCAAGGTAGAGGACTTCTACTTCCCTGTCGATTTCATCATTTTAGATATGGAGGGAGTTAATGATATGCGACAGACCCCCATTATTCTTGGACGCCCCTTTCTGGCCACTGCCAATGCGTGCATTAATTGCCGCACAGGTGCGATGGATGTCTCATTTGGCAACAAGAAGATGAGGCTTAACATTTTTCATGCGGCGATGGGACCTGCCGGCGATGAGGCTTCTTTCGAGGTCGACTTCATTCAGGACCTGGTAGAAGCAGAGCATACCTGGTTATTGAGTGATCCACCTCAGAAGGAGGTTGATGAATCACTCAAAGAAGATGGCCATGGGTCGATAGAGAGTCAGACAAGTGATCTGAGTTGGACCTGGCACTTCGAGCCGCTTCCTGAATTGGCAGAAAAGCCAGCCCGACCATCCATAGAGAGTCTGCCTGAGCTTGAGTTGAAGCCCTTACCGGCCTCACTCAAGTATGCCTTTTTAGGCAAGGATCAGACTCTCCCCGTCATTATTTCCGCAGACCTGACAGAAACACAGGAGTGTCAGCTTTTACAGGTCTTGCACGAGCATAAAGAGGCGATTGGATGGTCGGTGGCAGATTTGAAGGGGATAGATCCCTCCTTTTGCATGCATCGGATTATCATGGATGAGGGGGCTAAACCCTCAAGAGAGGCGCAAAGGAGACTAAATTCCCATATGAAGGAGGTGGTAAAGAAGGAGGTAGTCAAATGGTTGGATGCAGGGATCATTTATCCCATCTCCGACAGTTAGTGGGTGAGCCCTACCCAGGTTGTCCCCAAGAAGTCTGGGCTCACTGTAGAGACGAATGAAAAAGGAGAAAGTGTCCCCATGAGGACTACCACGGGATGGCGAGTATGCATAGATTATAGAAAGTTGAACAGTGCAACTAGGAAGGATCACTTCCCTCTGCCGTTCATCGACCAGATCTTGGAGAAACTCGCGGGCCAGCAGTATTTTTGTTTCTTGGATGGTTATTCAGGATACAACCAGGTGGCCGTTCATCCCGAGGACCAGGAGAAAACGACGTTCACCTGTCCTTATGACACTTTTGCTTATAGGAGAATGCCGTTCGGGCTCTGTAATGCCCCGGCTACATTTCAGCGGTGCATGATGGCGATCTTCTCACATATGATGGATGATGTCCTGGAGATTTTCATGGACGATTTCTCGGTCTATGGCTCTTCATTTGACGATTGTCTCCAAAAGTTATCTCGTGTGCTTCAACGTTGTAGGGAGACAAATCTGATTCTTAGTTGGGAAAAGAGTCATTTCATGGTGAGACAAGGGATTGTTCTTGGACATATTGTGTCTGAGAAAGGAATCGAGGTTGATAAGGCCAAAGTAGAGACCATTGCTAGATTAGCTCCACCGACCTCTGTGCGGCAGGTGCGATCATTTCTAGGGCACGCAGGTTTTTATAGAAGGTTCATTAAGGACTTTAGCCAGATTTCTCGACCGTTGTGCAACCTGCTAACGAAAGATCAGTCGTTTGTGTTTGATGATGCCTGTCTGAAGGCATTCTTGGCCCTGAAGGAAGCTCTGACTACTGCTCCTATTCTTCGATCTTCTGAGTGGTCAGTGCCATTTGAGATTATGTGTGACGCGTCAGATTACGCGGTTGGAGCGATTCTCGGTCAGAAGATTGAGCGACGATCTCATGTGATTTATTATGCTAGTAGGACCCTCTCTGATGCGCAAATGCATTATACCACCACAGAGAAGGAATTACTAGCCGTAGTTTTTGCTCTTGAGAAGTTTCGATCATATTTGTTAGGCTCCAAGGTCATCATTTACTCAGATCATGCAGCATTGCGATATTTGATGAGTAAAAAGGATGCCAAACCACGTCTCATTCGATGGATCCTTCTGTTACAAGAATTTGATCTCGAGATTCGAGATAAGAGTGGATGTGAGAATCTTGTAGCAGATCATTTATCCGGACTGACAGTGGAGACATCCACTGATCAGGGGCAGATTGATGATTCATTTCCGGATGAGCAGCTCTTTCATGTCAAGCGTTTGCCTTGATTTGCGCATATCATCAACTTTTTGGTGACTGGAGAGTACCCTTCGCACTGGAACCGCAATGAGAGAGATCAATTTTTCTCGCAGGTAAAGCACTATTTTTGGGAGGAACCAGAATTGTTTCGATTATGCCCGGATCAGATGATTCGGAGGTGTGTTCCTGAGGAGGAGTATGACTCCATTCTATCATTCTGTCATTCCTTGGCTTGTGGAGGTCATTTTTCTAGTCGAAAGACAGCCGCAAAGGTCCTCCAGTCAGGATTTTGGTGGCCGACATTGCATAGAGATGCTCACGATTTTTGTAGGAGGTGCTTGCGCTGTCAGCAGACGGGACGCATCGCCAAGCGTGATATGATGCCCCTCCTTCCTATTTTGATTGTTGAGATTTTTGATGTGTGGGGCATTGATTTTATGGGTCCTTTCCCGCCTTCGTTCGGATTTATTTATATTCTAGTGGCGGTTGATTATGTCTCCAAATGGGTCGAGGCCGTGGCCACCCGAACCAATGATCATAAGGAGGTGCTCCGATTTATCAAGCATAACATTTTTAGTCGGTTCGGAGTCCCTAGAGCGATCATTAGTGATGGTGGTACGCACTTTCGTAATGTACAAGTAGCTTCCTTACTTAGGAAATACTCGGTACATCATCGGATTGCCACACCCTACCACCCACAGACTAGTGGCCAAGTCGAGGTCTCCAATAGGGAGATCAAGCGGATTCTTGAAAAAACAGTCCGGCCAGACCGCAAGGACTGGTCTCAGCGCCTTGATGATGCCCTTTGGGCCTATAGGACTGCTTTCAAGACTCCGATTGGCATGTCCCCATACCGATTGGTTTTTGGGAAACCATGCCACCTTCCTGTTGAATTGGAGCATAGGGCATATTGGGCTATCAAGAAGTTCAATTTTGATATGGCCCAAGCTGGCGCTGAGAGGAAGTTGCAGTTGAGTGAGCTTGAGGAGTTGCGCAATGAAGCCTATGAGAGTGCCAAAATATACAAGGCTCGAACCAAGCATTTCCATGATCAACATATTGTGAGGAAGCAGTTCGAGCCTGGTCAAAAGGTGTGGCTTTATCATTCACGTCTCCATCTTTTTCCAGGGAAGCTGAAGTCTAGATGGGATGGACCATTCATAGTCCATAGAGTTTTTCCACATGGAGCGGTAGATCTTTTGGACCCTCGAACGGGTAGCATTTTCAAAGTTAATGGGCAGCGACTGAAGCCCTACATTTCTGATATGGTGGTGCAGCAAGACATTGAGGCTATTAACCTCATGGATGCATGAGGGGGAGCACAGGTTTGTATGTTGTATTTTTAGTAGGATCTAGTAAATATCATAGATGGTTTTTCGTTATTTTGCCTTGCTTTCTTGTATCTCATGAGTATATTGTTAGATCAGGTATCCATTCTTGTGCATTCGTACGACATGCATTTACATGTCAGGTGACTTCTACTCTTTTCTCCCGATTATCTTGTTTTTCATATGCAGTCCCTTAGTTTCATATAAGCATGGGGGAGTGCCACTGAGGACAGTGTCATTTAAGCATGGGGGAGGGTTTAGTTTGCACACCTAAACTTTTCATGTCGTTGTACTTGCATTTTTTTATGTCAACTCATTAAAATTAGGCTTTTAGGGAATGAGTTTGAACTTATATGACTGCTTTGCAACATCTAACGTTTTTAGAGAATTTTTAAGCCCCACAAAAAACTTTTTCTAACACGGATCTAGAAAACCATGGTTACTTATGTTGATTTCAAAGAAATGATTATAGATGCATGTTAGAGTCTATTTTGAATCACAAGTATGAATATGCACAGTTTTATTGTTGAAAACTAAGCAAATGAACAATATTACATTTATGAGCTCAAAAAGTGAAAAAGAGCATACGTTTAGTTGATTGATATCTTCGTACTTCCTAGTAGATGGGCTTAGACACAAGTTGAAGTGTTTGAGTTGCATGTCGAAAAGGATAATGAAGGAAGTCAATTTTTTGTCTACGTTGATATCTGTGGCCTATTTTGTTCGAGCAAGTAGAGCCTGAGGGGTGTTTACACCTGGTGCCCTAAAGCCATCTGGTTTGGGAGCCATCGGCCCGAAAACTCGTTACATGGACTTTATAGAGAGCCTAATAGATATTGACATTGCACATGACAGAGAAGTAGACTATACTTAAACTATAGAAAATTGAAGGTCTAGTGACTCGAGCAATTAAGTCTGAGGGATACTTTGTATCTGGTGCCCTAAGGTCGTCTGGCCTGGGAGTCACTGACCCAAAGCTCGTTACATGGGTCACAAAAACTGGAAATTGGGTATAGTGCTCAGAAAAAAAAAATTAAAAAATGTGGAAAATTGAAAATCAAGAAAGAGAAAAGAGCGTAAAAGAGAAAAGTTCATTGCTTAAAAGCAAATATTGAGAAAACCTGTGCAGAACACATATGAGTGAGGATAAGTAAATAATGATATGTATGTATTTGAATTTCTGAGGATGAAACATAAATGATTATGCTATTTAGAAAAGTGAAAGAAAATATTTTATTCTGTGGTGGCAAGTAGAAGACTCTAATCATGTTTTGATGATGCAATGGCATGAAATATTTGTGGAAACGAACTCCTTAACGGCCTAATGCTTTGTATTTTAAAATTCTTATGCATACTTGACACATATGTTTGTGGGTAGCATCACTGTAAACCTTCACGAGACCTTACTCGTCCACTGGGGTAACCCAGGGGTTTAAAGGGCTTGTTGCATACGCTAAATGCAACCGTGATTCCTACGAAAGTAAATTAGTTTTTTTTAGTTTATCCTTTTTGTTTTTGCTTCAGTTTGCTCGAGGACTAGCAAACGATAAGCATGAGGGTATTTGATCATGCATAATATTTGCATTTTATTAATCATTATTTATGCATGATCCGTGTTAAAAATCGCTCTAAAAACCCATTTTTATTGTTAGTTCAGAGAAATCGCATTGAATCAAATTTTATCATAAAATCGAGTTTTCAACGCTTTCTCTACGGTTTTAGTATTTTTATTAGATTTAGATTTTCTTAATGGTAGTTTAGTTAGCTTAGGTTTGTATTAGCTAATTTGTAATTTTTAATTAGTTTAGGAAGTTTTCTTTTTAGACAATAAAATAGGTTTTACTAAAGTGGGTCTTTTTGAAAACTATTGAAAAGTGTGGGACTGGTTTTGAAAAATTTGTTTTACCCTAATTTAATATTATAAGTAGTCTTCTACAGCAGAAAAGAGGGACGTCTCTCACTTTGGAATTCACGCAGCCCACTTTGAAGCTCTCTCTCTCTCTCTCTCTCCCTCTCTCTCTCTCTCTCTCTCTCTCCCTTTTCCTTTTCTTGTTCTTCTTGCTGTATTCTCCAGCACCGGTTCTTCCATCTTCTTCATTGGGAAGGTGCAGCAACAGCCAGGATTAACCAGTCTTTTCGCAACCCATCCATAGAATCACTCGGTGAGTGACCTTCTCCTTATTCCCATCTCTTTAACGTAGCTAGTTGCATAGAATCACATTGGCATATCGCATCTTAGTTCAGCAATACATATTTCTTTATTATCTGAAAGCAAAAAAAAAAAAATACAGAAAACAAAAGAAAAGAAAAAAAATATTGTGTTCACAGATTAGCCATTTTATTTCCATTCAACGTTCTATTCTATTCTGCATGTTATTCCATTCAGTAGGTTTTGTGCTGGTTACATCCATCATTTTATATTTTTTTTCCGTGTGTTATTCATTCAAATCAGCGTCTTTTGTTATTCAGTTTAGCATTTTTTATTTTTTTTGGTTGAGTATAGCATTGGTTCTTTAACATCATAGCAATGTCTTGTTTTCTTTAATTTTTTTTGTTCAGCAAGTAGTCTAAGATGTCCTTAGTTTATATACTATCAAATTAGTGGGTATAGAATAGTCGGTTTTGGTTTGATGTGTCATTTAAGATTCTTTTGCATAGGTGGGTGATTTTCCATTGCATTTTGGCTGGAGTGTTAGCTTAATCAATTAGGATAGTATTAATGCTAGTTAGGTAGATGAATCAGACGTGTTTATAATATAGATTTTTGTTCAGCGTGTTTTGCTTATCAGCCATAATGTTTGTGAGTCAAATGAAAACTCATGATTAATTGGTTTCAGCCTTTCTTTTTGGTTGTTTTAGTTTTAGCTTATTAAGTTTTTTTTTTCCTTTTTAAGTAGTTTACTACATTAGACGCTAGTTGTTTTGGGTATGTATTAACATTAGTTGATTTTTCTTATTTCACCTAAGATCAATTAATTAGGTAGCTAGTAGTATTATTCCATGTCTTACTATTTGTTAACACCGTACAACCTATAGTATTGATTAGTTCCATTTAGTTGATTAGTGAGTTTCTTGATTTCTTGTATTAGGCATTAGTTTGTTACATTAATTCATGAATTATAGTTAGTTAAATTGGTTTTGATATTTTGTCCTTTAGTGTTAGGTTGTCAGATTAGTTTGTTCATAGTCCAGTTTATGTTTAGTTTAGTTAGTTAATGCAAATCTTGTTTTTGCTGAATATTTTTAGTTATTAGTTATTAATTTCTTGTTTAGCTTCGTCGTACTGCTTTGTTTTTGTGTTTCTATGTTGTAGAGAAGCGGTGGAACGTGCGATAAAGCTATTTTCATACCTCAGAAAGACCCTTCAGGGAGCCCTCAGAAAAACAAAAGTTCAAGAAAACATGCATTACCTCAAGAAGGGATAAGAGGACTCGAAGCACTGAAGCCTTCTCTTTTCTTTTTAGATTAGGGTTCTATTTCTGATATTTATTCATTTAATTGGGTCTGTAATAAAACCATTTATTTTGTTTAAGCCCTCAGCGTAGGGCCATACTCCCTTAGTTATTTAATTATTTAATTTATTCTTTTACTTTTGGCAATAAAGAGTAGTTTAGCTTGTGTTTGAATACAAGTATTTCTCGTTCCCTGAGATCGACCCGGACTCCACCACTTGTGTGAGCCGGTTTTTATTATTTGATGTCTGGCCTTCACACTTGTTTTTATTAAAAATATTGTTTTAAAAAGCAGTTTTCAAAATTCACATCACAACCCACCCAGGATCAAAGGATATAGGACTTTCACCTTGATCCTGGAAGTGAAATTGGCCCCATAATCTCTCTTGATAAAGTCGTGAGCATGTGTTGTTCAACCTTCCACCCCTCTCGTAGCTATGACGACGTCAACCGCAGGGGTGTGAGTCTCTTTCCTGTATTACCTGCTATGATCACACTGTAAAAAATGATTAATTGGTAGACAAAATTTTCAACAAGGATGGTTTCGATTTCCTTGTTTAATTATACAAGTTCCATTATTTGAAATCCACAGGTTTTCGTCTCAGTTGGCTTGTATTTGGAAAGAAAAAGCTATATATATATATATATTCCCTTTCCTAACAATTAGTGAGCCACTTCATGTGCCCATCTCTTGTTTTTTCTTATAATGAAGACAAAATCATTTCACTTACAATTCACAAAGCATGTTGATATGAAAACGCTACGTCATTCTTGGCTACTAAAGAGTAGATCAAACTTCAGTCTCACAGCAAGAGATGTGCACTTTTGGTTAGGTTTTGAATTTATGGCATCAGTCACCCTACCGAATGAGCTTTTCAGGCCTCATTTCGTGCCACATTACGCAGCACATTTCTTAGATGGCAAAAAATGTTATCCAGGCCAATCTATTAGTAGTTAATTGGTCCCATGCGGAGCAGAAAAGAAATAGTTAAATATTTCCTGCTGAAATAAATTCATGTTTAATAATGCCAACCTAGTGTGGGTTGTCTTGAACCATAATTGATTGCATATTAGTGTCCCCCCCTCCCAGCTTTTACCACTATGGCTTTTAATAATTTCCATAACCAACCAGGCAAGGCCAGGTATGTTATTTTCCTTTTCCTTAATAATGTGTGGTGCAATGTGACACATGAACAACCATTGCAAAGATATATGATCACACATTCCCTGGGGCCCATTGTTTCAGGGATCAGAATAACTGCCATGACTAGGGATGGGCATCAGGCTGGCCCAGGCCCGTTTAGAGCTCGGTTTGCCGGACTTTAAGTGCGGCTCGGAAACCCGGGCTCGCCGGGCCCAATCAGGCCAAACTCCACTAATTAGTACAACTAATTAGATGAATAATAAATAATTAACAAGTTCTCATATGACCAACTGATTATCTTTTTAGTTTTCATAAAATTAATGCAACTAATTAGGTAAATAATAACAGTTACTATACAATTAATTATTTTTAAAATTTTATATTATTAAAAATTAATAAATAGCTCAGGCCCGTCAGGCCAGCCCGGTATCCCGCGGGATGACCCAGGCCCAGCCCTAGTACATAAAGGGCTGGGTTTTGACCCGGTAGCTAACGGGTCCGGACCTAAAACCTTGACCCAAACTCGGTCTATGGCGGGCCGAGCCGGGTCGGCCAGGCCCGTTGCCCACCCCTAGCCATCCTTAAGACATCATGAAGGAACAATGATTGCTTCAAATGAGTAACGTGAGTACTTGATCTTAGCCGTCCATGCCATCATGGAAATCTGATAATGACCACTTTCCCCAAAGCCCATATTCATATAATGAAACAAGGAACCCATTGTAATACACCACGGATGAAAATAGATTGGGTCTGGGTATCTTACTAGTGAGATTTGATAAAGAAGGTAGAATCAGATTCAATATACTTTGCATGGTCCTAGTGCAAATCGAATCTGAATCTGACAGATAATTCAACTCGATTCCATATAAGATATATTCAATTGGTAATCTAGAATCAATATTATCTTTTTTTCCATCTGGCTATGAATTCAAATAAATCAAATCCCATTAAACTAGATCCAACTAGGTTGGATTCAATAGTACCCATATACTAACTGAGTCCGACCCAGTTCAGTTTTCTTGTTAGAAAAAATTTCAAAACTACGCTTAAACTTGGAGCGCTAATCCAAAAGGCACCTAAGTTTCCAATATTGTTAAAAACACACCCAAACATTTTGGTGCTTAATTTAAAAAAAAAAAGGTTTGCTTCCATCAAAGTTGTTAAATGTGTGCTACAATTACTCAAACTAAGTTGCGTTTTTCATTATAGCCAAAACCATGGGTGTGCCTTTGAAAATTTCCTAAATTAAAACAATATTATTTTG
Source organism: Nuphar pumila (assembly GCF_984573655.1). NCBI lineage: Eukaryota > Viridiplantae > Streptophyta > Magnoliopsida > Nymphaeales > Nymphaeaceae > Nuphar > Nuphar pumila. Next base: position 62,944,502 of record NC_143265.1, read on the forward strand.
AAGATAAATAAATAAATGTATCCTATTAACTCAACTTGGGTTAGTGATAACTCAAGTTATATCATCGAAGATGTGTTTTTTATTAGCGGGCATAAATGGAGGTGTCCTTTTAACAATACTAAAACTTAGGTGTGTTTCCTATTATCACGAAAACTGTAGGTGTATTTTTTGAAAATGTTTTTTTTTTTTTTTTACATATGGTGAGTTCGTCCAAACATCCATGACTATGAGCACACGTTACTTGACAATATTGGTTAACTGGATGGCGTATCTTCAATCACCTAACCAGCCACTCACCATTTCTGAGGCAGCTGATTGGCTTGGCTTCAGCTTCACGCGGAGTCTACCACTTGCAACACGGTCCCACGTTGACAGTTGCATCACATGGACACGTTAACTAAAATAGAGTCCCAGCACAACTTTGATGATACAAAATGTGACACACCATGACACATGGCAGACACCATTCATATTTTTATTATTTTTATGATTTAATAATTTTAATTTTTAACTTTTTTATCTATATATTAAATATGTGTTTTTATTATAAATATATTAAGTAATAATATTTTCATAAATTAAATGTTTGAACAATAAGAGTCTTGTCGTACTTACCAAAAAACCAATATTCGTATTTGAGTTCGTATCGTGCCGGTGCGCATGTGACATGGGTTGGAAGGAAATCTCCAAAATTCTCCAGGCCTGGAGTTTCCACAATACGGCCTAGTAAGCCGAGCTGAGGCAGAAAAGCACAGCATGTTTTCACGTGAGTGAACAATCGTGGCAAAGATATGAGCCAATGTCTAGCATCCCAATGCATATCCTTTGTACTTTTGGGTGCCGATCCAATCACCACCACAGGACCACTGGTGATTTTTTTTTATGTGTATTTTTTGTTTAGCTTTTGGCTCCTTTGTTACATTTTTAGAATCATAGAACCCTCTTAGATTCAAAACTTCTGACAGATTTAGCTCCCTCTTTCATTCCTCTTTATCCTGTACTTCACATTCATTATTGAAAATGAAGACTTTAGGAGTTACCCCAACAAAAATATTTATTATGGAATTCAATTATCCACCCTGGCTAATCACGGGTCGCCAAGAGGAAAAGAGGGAATGGCGTAAATTTTCCATGTCGTATGCCGCTGCATTCCACTATAAAAGGGAGGACTTCCACCTCCCAAAGAGCAGAATGGTGGCCATTGGAGCTGAACCCAAGTACTGAAATTGCAAAAAGCTAGAGATGGGTTCTTGCTTCAATGGTGTGATCTTGATGGTGGTGGTCTTCTTTTTAGGAGCTTCTTGTGTGTTAGGACAGAGCCCAGTGATTGCTTGTGATGCAGTGAAGAATCCCAGTGTGGGTACTCTTAGGTTCTGTGATGTTTCATTGGACATAGATGAGAGGGTCAAGGACTTGGTGGGGAGGCTGACATTGGAGGAGAAAATTGGGTTCTTGGTGAGCAAGTCAGGAGCTGTTGCCAGGCTTGGGATTCCTACTTATGAGTGGTGGTCTGAGGCCTTACATGGTGTCTCCTATGTTGGCCCTGGCACACACTTCTCTAGCCTTGTTCCTGGAGCTACCAGCTTCCCTATGGTTATTCTCTCTGCAGCTTCCTTTAACACTTCTCTGTGGGAAGCAATGGGAAAGGCAAGTTATTCCTCGACCTTTAATGGCAAAAATTTCTACAGCCTTCTTTCTCAGTTTTATATGATTCATGTAATTTAACTTCAGTAGTTTTTTCTTTTTCTTATCTGTTTCTCTAATGAGCATCACATTGCCTCCTATTTTTTTATTTGGTGATAGAATTTTGATGTGGTAAAGGAATGGAGCAGGGCTATAACAATTTATGGTCCAAAATATGAGGATTTCCTGATCAATCTAGTCATGATTGAGTTGATGCGCTGATATTTTCCTTCAGTTTTGGTAGTCTAGATTATAACATAATTAAATACTACAATTCGAAAATCCAATGATTATAATGGCGCTGCACGTCCCATGTTTATTTTTTGGTGGTAGTTTGGAATGCTAAAAGAACAGAAGCAGATGACGTCAAATACAAGAATAAAGAAAAGAAAAGGTGGATGGTAGAAGACTATACCAATTTAGTTTCTAAAATCTGAAGTCATTTCTGGTTTTTCATGTATAGGCTACTGGATTTGACTTTAGCATTTTCTTCTTTCTGCTTGATGTTTATTCTGTTGCCTTCATCGTCCATTTGGTATACTTGTATGATATGTTCTGGTCGTGTTGTAGTTCTTGTATAGTAAACGAATGCAGTAGCAGTATATTTCTTTTACTTTATAATGCTATTAAATTTTGAACATTACAGAAAAAGGTAAAGATAAAAAGAGGATAGAACAAAATTTGGCTTCTTGAAATTTGTAGCTTTTCTGTTACAGCTCATTTCTTCCTGATTCTAGTCACAAGCAGATGCTAATACATTAGGTTCTTCTTTCTTCTATTCCTTCTCAGTTCTCGTTTAGGCTTAGTTGACACAATGCTATATTATGGTGGCTTCAATGAGCTAATAGTTGTTGTTGCCCCCTGTTTTTGTTTCATTGCTAAATTTTACATCTCCGACAGATGGAAAAGACTTTCAACAATTTTGGTTTCTGAATATCAGTTGGCTTTCCGTTTCAGTTCTTTACTACTTGGTTGTATGGCTAAATTGCAAAATCCATGTGCATTCTCTTCTTTCTTTTCTTCTGGTTTTCCTCTTCTATGTAGTTGCACTTGATGCAATGGAATTGAACTGCTAGAGAATCAGTCACCTGTAGCGTAGTAGTGCACCTGGATTATGATATTTGGATTTCAAGAACTTCGTGGCCTTTACCATCAAATTTAATAGATGACTGAACAAAGTGTGGTTTGAATTTTTGAAGGACCAACTTTTGAAGCAAAAATTGCTCTATAGGGATCAATATTTTATGAAGACATTAAAAAATACCATTAACCTGATCTCAACTCAGCAGATTTGCCTCTTGTTGGGTGATTGGTACTTAATGTGTTTTTTAATAAATTACTTTTTTCTATTAATTTATTGCAGATTTTGTAACTTTGATGGCATTGATGGTGAAAGTAGTAAACGAAACCAGAGATCAGATTGTTGACGAAAATATTAAACATATGAACCAATAAATTGTATCCCGTTGAAGGGGAAAAAGGGAAAAAGAAGGAAATCTAATTGGCCCATGGATCTAGAGTTGATGATCTGCATTTCTAGAGATTGACCAGCGAATGCTGTGCTATGAGGTTAAGCAAAAATGAATTTTAACGATTTTGCTTACAGGTGGTTTCAACTGAAGCTCGAGCCATGTACAATGTTGGGTTAGCAGGATTAACATACTGGAGTCCAAACATTAATATATTTAGAGATCCAAGATGGGGAAGGGGACAAGAAACTCCAGGGGAAGACCCTTTACTTAGTAGCAAGTATGCCACCCACTATGTGAGAGGTTTGCAGGAGACAGACAGCGGTGATCCAAATCGGCTAAAAGTTGCTGCTTGCTGTAAACACTATACAGCGTATGATGTAGACAATTGGAAAGGTATTCAGCGTTACACATTCAATGCTCAGGTATTTTGAAAAGGTTTTCTAATCTGTTTTTCACATTGTTGTCTTGAAAATAACAGTATCCTGTTGGTACTTTGGCACATGTTTCTTCTTCATAAACATGTGTGTGAGATTTCTTTTCTGCACTTATTGGATGATATGCCCAAGATTATGAAACAATTGTTATAAAGCAATTGCTATTAATATAATTACTTTCCTTTCTTGCTTCAGCCAATTATAAATTCAGAGGGTCTTTTTCTCTTGGTTCCCTGGGATTATCATGGTTCTTCTATTTAAGTCATGTTGCTTGTTTGTCATTCTTCTCATGATTCAGAGGGGTTTTTTTTCTCCTAGTTTCCTGGGAGTATCATGGTTCTTCTATTTAAGTCATGTTGCTTGTTTGTCATTCTTCTCATTTACTATTTGTATCCTTCTATTTTATGTGATAAAAACAAATGATGAGAATGATGCTCATGTTTTCTTGATAAAGGTAAAGATTTGTGCACATACCCCAAAACCTTAGGCTGTGCATTATCCTCTTCTATTTTTCATGTTTATTTTTCTTACATGTTTGTAGACTAGTTAAATATGGAGTTTATTTCTTTTATAATAGAACTGAAAAACCGATAGAGAAAACTGATAGAGAGGTGTGTAAAGAATTAAATGATAAGTTGGATCATTGAAAGCATCTATTATCAATTGGTTTTTAAGTGTTATGAGAGTATTCCGGATCAATACATAGAATATTCAAGTCAATAATTTCATAAAATATGATAACCCCGGTGGTTTGGACAAGGTTGGCACCAAGCTCATAGAATTGGTGTCCAACAGTACAATGCAGTTTCACACCTACTTGGTGCACCATCCATCATCCAAATTATTTCAAGAAATTGAATTTTTGCATGACTGTTGAAGCACTAAAACATGTTTCTACTTTCAAATATTGCATGAAAGAAATCATTCACTTTATCAATTTTCTGTGCTCTTCCTACAGTTGGTGTTATTTGAATTTTTATTTTGGTTATCTTCAGGTTACTAAACAGGACATGGATGATACATATCAGCCTCCATTCAAAAGTTGTGTGATTGACGGGCAAGTTGCCAGTGTAATGTGTTCTTATAATAAAGTCAATGGGATTCCAACCTGTGCTGATCCAGACCTTCTAGCTGGAACTGTGAGAGGAGAATGGAAACTTAACGGGTCTCTCCTTTCAACAAATTACACTTTTCTCTTGCATCTTTTGGCAGACTAATGAGCTTATCCTTTTCATACAACTGATTCAAAACTTTCTGGTTCTCTTTGTGATTGTAGATACATTGTTTCTGATTGTGATTCAGTTGATGTGTTATATAATTCCCAACACTACACCCAAAGTCCAGAAGAAGCCGCTGCCAAAAGCATAATCGCAGGTTAGCTCTGCTAAAGATGGTCATGTGACATAACAAACTTTTATTCTGGTTATTTATCTTACACTAACTACAGGATCTTCTGTGAAAGACAGTTGCAACACAGCTACCATCAATTTCAAACTTTGAGATTCACATTTTTCACTATGAACCATTTTTGAATTGCATATCCTTTTCAAAATGTAGCATATCCAATGTAAAATTTCAACATCTTTGATGGAGTTATATGATATGGAATGTCACTGGTTTCATGGAAATCATTAAGATGGTGTATACAGGCCATACAATGGAACATCAGTTTTCACATTTCCTCTTCCCATAAATATAGACTTATTGAAGTAAAACTCAGCTTTTTTATTTTACATCTCAGAGAAATTTCCACTAAATTTAGTAGATTCCTTCTTCAGTAAATACTGTGTTTGTATATCCCTCAGGATTGGATCTCAATTGTGGATCATTCCTTGGCCAACATACTGAGGCAGCTGTGAAGGACGGAATCTTATATGAGTCAGCTATTGATGGAGCTATTTCTAACAACTTCAGAGTTTTGATGCGACTTGGATTTTTTGATGGGGATCCAAGCAAGCAGCCATATGGAACACTCGGTCCCAAGGATGTCTGCACTGCTCAAAACCAAGAATTAGCCACAGAAGCTGCAAGACAGGGCATAGTTTTGCTGAAAAACAGTGATGGATCATTGCCATTATCACCATCAGCAATCAAATCTTTGGCTGTGATTGGACCAAATGCAAATGTCACCAAAACCATGATAGGAAACTACGAAGGTACAAAAATTTTTGCACTTGTTTCTTGTCATTCAAAGTCTGGAGCTATTTATTTTGAAATTCCATACTGCATCACAAGTGTATTAAACTGTCAGAAGACTCAGAACCAATGGAACAGTGTCGACCAGGGACTAAGGGTACATTTGATTGCTCAGATCTCACACTCAGATTTGAGATACACGGATTGGATACATGTGCCACAAACTCAAATTTGAGGCACAAGGATTTGATACATGTATCTCATGTTTGTGTCCTGTTTTTCAGAAAGATTTTAAATTCATGTGTTGAAACGTGATCAGTCGGATCGTGCCCATATCGACATAGATTAACAGTTAATCTTATCTTGAACCGAGATTCATTGTTGCTAAAGCTTGTGCCAGATGTTGTAAGCATCTATAATCTTGGGCTGCATCCATCACAATACAGGCAGAACGATTACTAAATAGTCATCAATCTCTAGTAAGGCAAACAAAACATTCTTGGGCTTAGTTTTGTTACTAAGAATCTTGTACCAATTTGATGAGTGATGGAACTTCTCAATGCATTAAATAGAAAAGAAATAAAAAAAACGAACTGTGTCCAGCTGAAGTTAACCATAGTGGCACACATTATTTAGAGAAAATCCACATTGAAAGCTTCTGACTTGACCAAAGTATTGGAAGAAGAGTGAATGACTTGTCCTTTTTGAACCAATATAAGCATTTTTAAGGACTGGAAAACTCATGTTTGGTTCGAAACTGATGCTTCATTGAGCTAAATTCACATGCATTGTAGCAGGCGTGGACATTGATCCAGGTACTCAGTGAGTAACCCAGTATCCATTCTGATAGTAGTCAGGTCCAGCACCAACGGGGTCTTCGCTTGTTTCGTAGGAGCTGTTAGTGCAGGTCACCTTGTGTTGGGATATTGTAAGCTCAAAACCCAATGGTACGTTGTGTAACTAGTGGGGTCTGCCTAACCCCAGCTTGCCTATAAAAAAAAATTGTCAGGTCCAGCCTGAGTGCACAATCTGACTACTAATTGGGCCTTTAACCATGCCCCCCCAAGTAAGAAATGAATGGTCCTGGCCCAGCTTGGCCCACATGAAACGAGTACCTCGCGCGAGCCTGTCGGGCTCCTACCAAGCCGGCTTTCCTTGCCCAATGGCCATCCCTACATTGCAAGGTGCGGATGCCAACACTGAAGAAATGGCAGAGCCGGCCTTGCATCATTTATGTATATCTTATGACTCATGGGGTAACTTTCAAGGGTGTTAATCTAGTGCCAGACTATATTGATCAACCAGCATCTTTTTCAAACAAATGCTCTTTGAAAGCTGCAAATTTGTTGTGGTTTTTCCTAGGTGAGGTAATATAGCTAGATTGGATAAATCTTAGAGGGTAAAATGGCATCTTTACCTTTTCTTTGTTATTAGACAGTTCCTGCACTTGCTGTCAAATACAACATATTAAACTTTTAAAAAAAAATACGTCAATGTTTTCGTCAAATCCAAAAATACCTCTGCTATTGTGCAAATGGTAGCATGAAGTGATAGATAACTTGATTTTTTTTTTTTGAAAGGCAAGCTGGGGTTGGGCATACCCCTGCCAGTTATACAACTATACCATTGGGTTTTGAACCTGCACCGTCCCAACACAAGGTGATATGCACGTATCCCTGCTCATTTTCATAAACCATATGCATATGCATTTTTTGACCAAATTGTTATTGAACTTTGTGCCTTATGTCCCAGCCCTTTCCTTCATGTTGCATTTAGTCTTTAAAATTAGCTTGGCTTCATGTTTTTGATTCTCTGATAGAGCCTTCTATAAACCACTGAAGGTACTGATTAACAAGGGGCTCAGCCACATCCTTATCCGTCCCTGCCTAGGTGGACGCTGAGTGTTAGGGGTTTGTAGGATAAATATCAATGCCTCTCTTATCCAAGGTGCATGAAAGGTTCACGAAATTTGGACCCCATTGGGTAAGGATACTTCAAGCCCTTGAGGTTGCCCGCTCTATTTAGGTCTGGCCATGTCTAAAGTCCTAGGGACAAATATCCATGGTATTTTACTAATATTGTGATTTTATCATGATATTTTCAAAGTCACTTTTAGCTTAAAAATTGTGATATTTGTAATTTAAGACAATTTTTTGTGCTCCATGTTTTTCCTTTATGTCTATATATTACATATATTTTTATATGTATATATTTATGGAATATTCTCTTGATATTTTTTCAAAAACAAATTTTTTATTTATCACAAGATTCTCCCTCATCCAACAAACCCAAATCCTGATATCTGTGACATTTAGGTCATAGTAAATTTACCTCAAAGCTGCCTACAAGGGCTCCACTCATCTTGTAGGGGCAACTTGTGAACGCCACAAGTTGACGGGATGACATGAGTTCAAAACCCATGAGAGGTGTCCCACAGTCGCAAGGTTGAAACTGAGTGTATTTCCGGGTAGGCAGGGCAGACCTCAGGGGTTTTATCAACTGGAGGCCTGCCAATGTGCTGCTAAGAGGTCTCGCCCTTCCTAGCAAGAAAAAAACTGAAAGTATTTCACGGCCAAATGGGTCCATACTTGGAAGTTGAAACTAGGGATGGCAGTGAGGCGGGGCGGGGCTGGGGACAAGGTCTCCACCCCCGCCCCGCCTCAAGATTTTATCCTCCACCCCCGCCCCGCCTCCCTGGCGGGGATGGATTTTATCCTCCACCCCCGCCTTTATCCCCGTTTCATGTCCTCCATCCCCGGTTCAAACGGGGATGAGGCAGGGCGGGGCGGGGATATTGCTGGGAAAAGTGGTCGGGGCGGGGATCGTGGCGGGGACTGGGCGGGGCGGGGAAAAGTGTGCGTCCATCCCCACCTCCACCCTCGGACGGGGATGGATTTTAACCTTCGTCCCCGCCTCCATCCCCGTTTCATACCCTTCTCCCCGATCCAAACGGGGCGAGGCGGGGCCCCGCTTTCCCCCGGTCCACTGCCATTCCTAGTTGAAACCAGTCACAAATATGCTAGGATTTTGAAATCCAATAAATATTATTCAAAAATCTTGTGACATTATCTCAAGATTTTCAAAATATTACGTATTTCTAATATGTCATGATTTTATCGTGATTTTTTTTTGCTTTTAATTTATCAATACCTTTGTTTGAATTGATTCTATTATTTTTTAAATAATATGTATGCTGATATTTTCTCGATATTTGTTAGGGAAAAAGAAAACTTCTTTTTGGGTCGCGCATGTTCTTCTCACGCGGACAAAAACAAAAGTTTTGCTTGATGAAGAGAATAAAAAGCTCACCTTGAAACTGCCGCCCCTGATATTCATAGTTCAGACCATTTTATGCTTTTGACCAAGACCTTCTTTTTGAGAGGTTGGGAATTTACTCCTTTCAAGCCCCTGTGCAGAACATTAAAAGTACTCCTGCTTTTGACCGTGACCTAAGTAGTGGAGCCTGCTTTAGTGAACCCTTTTTTTATGTTTCCTTTTTTTTGCCCTTTTTCTGTGGCTTCTGAACTTAAAATCATGGAAGATCTAAAATGATCCATTGCACTTACGTTGGGTGTTATACCCAAGCGTTACTCTCTCTCTCTCTCTCTCTCTCTCTCTCTCTCTCTCTCTCTCTCTCTCTCTCTCTCTCTCTCTCTCTCTCTCATTGGCAAAAATTCCGAAATTAAAATGGATGTAGAAATGGATAATATTGAAAAATAATAGTTAAACAAAAAAGTTTCTACGTTCACCGTTGTTCTATGACTCGCTAGAATTGAAGGTGGATTTCATGATTTTTTTCTTTATTTTGAATATTATGGGTTTTTTTTTCTTCTTTGTCTCTTTCTCAATTTCTTTTTCTTTCTCATGGTCAATCATGTTTCTCTTGTATAAACTTCATATCATAATATATCCATCCAAATCATAAACTGCCCTCCTAACATTGAGCATTAAGAATCAGGCCAAGCTTGCTACAACTTGGGATAATTTCAACATATTCTAAAAGTTTACTGTTTTAGTATGTATGCGTTTACTACTTTGGTTCAATTCAAACTTGATCTGCCAAGGTTCTTTTTTTTTCTCAAAGTTTGTGTGAGCATGTGTGTCGAATTAATTTCAACTATTAGGAATTCTTTTTCTTTTTCCATAAAGACAAAAGAAACCAAATGACACTATAATGAAAAGGTGGCTGTGTTATTTTTGAAATTCTTATAAGCAGGTCAAATTTCATCAAAGACTACTATCTCTTCAACTTGAATAGGTGTTGGGTGAAAAAGTGAGCCTGCGCATGTGTCTGTGTGTGCGCGGTTATCATGACAATATACAACATAAATGCACTAAAATCATGTGCCATTTGCCTTTAACAGAGTAGATTTGTTGAATGATGCTGGCAGTAGGCATGTCCATGAGATGTTTTGAACCCTGATTGCACCTGACAGGATCCAACATTTTACAAGAAATAGTTGGATCCACTCTCAACAATTATTTCGTCTGTTGAGGGCCTTGCATCTCTTTGATGGACAGTTATGGTGGAATCGGACGTGCTATTTATTATGTGTTTACTGTAGTTCCACCCTGCAATCTAAGAAATGAAATATAATGGAAAATCTGGCTGTTGAAACTGCAGGCACCCCTTGCAAATACGTTACTCCTCTTCAAGGCCTCTCTGCTTACACTTCAACTGTCTATCAAGCTGGTTGTCTTAATGCATGGTGTTCCCCCAACAACTTTCAATCAGATGCTGCAGTAAAATCAGCATCAGCTGCTGATGCCACAGTTTTGATAGTGGGTGCAGATCAATCAGTTGAGGCCGAGAGCCGTGACAGGGTCGACCTAACACTTCCTGGCCAGCAGCAACATCTTGTTGAACAGGTTGCGAATGCATCAAAGGGTACTGTCATTCTTGTCATAATGTCAGGAGGGCCATTCGACATTTCTTTTGCGAAAGCTTCTAACAAGATCAATAGCATCCTTTGGGTGGGATATCCCGGCGAGAAGGGTGGAACTGCTATTGCTGATGTCATCTTCGGAAAGTATAATCCGAGTAAGTATCCAATTTTTTTGCCTTATACATAACCTTCTCTTTAAACGTGCGTAGGTGAGAGTAACACTAGTAGGATGAGTCTCTTTGAAGGTCATCTTGTTTCATCTAGCATATTATGTCATGAATGACAATATGATTATGGTGATGATGACAACATGATTTGCCTTGCACGTAACCTTACTAAAATTCTAAGTTAAAGAGTGCTTATGTGAGAATAACACTAATAAGATGAGTTTGAATTTCATTAGCATATTATGTTATGAATGATGACATTATTTTGATGATGACAATTATAACAACATGATGGTGGCATGAAACAGGTGGAAGGCTACCAATGACATGGTACCCTCAATCATTTGCAGACGGAGTTCCAATGACTAACATGAACATGAGACCTGATCCTGCCACAGGATACCCTGGTCGAACTTACCGGTTTTACACAGATGATACAATTTATTTGTTTGGTGATGGATTGAGCTACACTCAGTATAATCACCGCCTTGTTCGTGCACCCAAGCTCATTTCTCTGGCACTTGAAAGCGGACACCCCTGCCTCTCCCAAAAATGCAAAGCTGTAGACATGGCTGAGAATATGTGCCAAGCATTGACCTTTGATATTCATCTCAAAGTTCAGAATGTTGGAGAAATGCATGGGAGCCATACTGTTCTTCTTTTCTTTACCCCACCTTCTCATGCGGGTAGTTTGCCCAAGAAACAGCTTCTTGGATTTGAGAAGGTTTATGTCATGTCTAAAAGTGAAGCATTAGTTCAGTTTCAAGTAGATGTATGTAAGGATTTGAGCACTGTCAATGAACTTGGTGAGAGAAAGTTGCTGCTGGGTTCACATATTCTTCAGATAGGCAGCTTAAGTCATCTTTTAAGAGTGAGAATATGAATTGGGTTGCCATGGGCCTGAACTTAAATCAAGGTTTGCTAGGCTAGGTTTGAGATCAGTAACCATGGAGAATAAGTACAGCTTCCAAAGGAAAGGGAACTTGAGCTCAGAGAAGCAGAAAATGTACCTATTTTCTAATGTATGTTACAAACTTGCTATTTTTTCTGCAATTGAAAAGAATCTATGCTAAATCCTTTCTATGTAATGTCTCATCAATCTAGCTGGCTTAGAACACTTGCAGACTCCATTGCAGCTTGGTTCTTAATTTCAACTCAATTGGTGTCTTGATTCCTCCATTCAAATGTATGTAGTCTCCAAGAGAATAAAAGGCAATGCAGGTTCTGATATTTTTTTATGGTAAAGTCTTTTTACATTATGTCCTTAGTACCTGACCTGGTATACTTCCATACTCCCTCAATTGGCTTCTCACTTCTTAGATTCAAAATATGGCAGTGTTTCACTAATACTGGATAAGCTATTTAGAATGTTACACTTTTTAAAGTTAATCCACCAACTTGTTTGCTGCCATGTTGAAGGTGTTGGCCTAAAATGGCAACTGAGGTGGTCATGTAGCATCTCATGCACAGGGTCCATGCGCTCCCTCTCATTAATGCATGGATTGTCTGTTTCATGGGCATATCCAAATGTTTTTTACCATATATTTTCATAAGTTTTAGAAACAAAACTGATTTTGTTTTTAACTCTAAGGATACCAAATTGCATGAATTAAATATACAATCAACGCTGGGACGGAAACAGCTACACCAAGGGGAGGTCTATTTAACCCAGCACCTGCGTACATGAAAACCATCGAAAAACGAGTATCCCCCTTGACGCAGGTAGTTTACAAAAAAACCCTTCGTACTTCTCTTTCTCTCTCTATTTCTACACCCTCACTGCGCACACATCCGATCAAAGTAATCTATCAAAGGGTTCAACATCAACTGTTAATAATAATGCATATTGTACCAATGGGGGCTCCACTTGTTTGGTAGGAGCTGTTAGTGCACGTCACCATGTATTGGGGCGTTGCAAGTTCAAAACTCAATGGTATGTTGTTTTATTGGTGGGGGTCTTCGTAACCCCAGCTTGCCTATCAAAAAAATAATAATGCATATTCTGACACTGATTGTTAAAAGGCACTTTAATTTTTATGCACGGGGCAACATTTCATTGTTAGGCCAGTTTTCAGACAGAAAATCAGATCATCATCACCATACTTATGTGCCTATTGGTTTTAAGCAAGAGCTAATTCTTTATGTGATGCCACTGGAAACGATCTCTACTAAAGACAAATGAATATAATATTATAGTGAAAATAGTACAGAAATTTTTCTTGTAAGTAATTGTTTGCTATAAAAGCACCTCCACTATTTTTATCCAAGACAAAGTATTACTGCTGTCAAACTTTTGAATTTGTTAGGGGTGCTAAATATTGGTGATCAACCATATCTTCATTTGACCAAGTTGGATGAAACAAGTGAAAGAATTGATGTTTTTCAGTTTTAGTATTTGAATTGGTTGGGTTTTTTGTCTCAAAATTATGTGGGTTAGAACCTATCTTTACTTACCCAATACCCTACATTTACCTAAGTTAGCTTTTGGTGTGAACTTCACTACTTTCAAAATGTTTTTTCCTAGATTGAAAAGAAGATACCTTCACATGGGTTTACAAGGGTTAGAGTTGCTTTTTTTGTCAAGGTTTACTAGGGGCATGTCAATTGACCTTTGAACTTTGAACTTTGTACCTTGGACTTTGGGTTTGGTTTTGGACTTGAATTTGGGTTTGGGTTTAGGTTCAGTCCAGCCTGACCTAACTCAACTCAACTTGATTCAGTTTGGTTTGGTTTAATCATGACCATACTTGGACTTTGACCATCATTTTTGGTACTTGGGAGGGCTTTATCCTCAAATCCTTGACCGACCACGTAGTGAGCCTTGACCAACTGTTTTTAACCTTGACCTGATCTAATGGACTATTTTGAGTTGCCCAATGGTCCAACATTTCAAAATCACTCCATTGATTCCAGTCCATTTGACATTTGACTATGCCCTATTTTCTGAACCTTTTTTTACCTAGCAGAGTTATTTATAATGGAAAATGATCATGCTTTATGAAAAAATAACATGTTTTAAAAAATGCCTCATAATTTATCAAATCTACCAAATGGATAATATTGCAGGTTTTAAATTTTTTCTTGACTCTTTTACCCCTGTTAAGTGTGAATTTTTTATTTTCACATGTTATGATGCTAAAATAATACACCCACGAAACTCGTTAACAAAACGGCATCTAAGATTGTGATATTCCAAAAAAGATTGCGAAAATCCAAAATTATAAAATTATGGACGAGTATCGCATGAAGTATTGTGAAATTTTAAAATATTTGTGAAAGTTCGATATTGCAAAATTTCTTATTCGCATCGAACCTGTATTACAGAATTTTAGCCCATATAAATGCACGTTTAGTTTTTTTTCTTTTTCTTGTTTGTATCTAGAAAGAGAAGTAACCCCAATCCTCCTCCCTATAGAACCCCAACCCTTCTGGTGATTCTCGTGAAAGTTGTTTGCTCTACCTTGTGCAAGGTTATAGTATCCTTCTCCTCCACTTCTCTGGTTAAGTATTAAGGTAAGTTCCATACAATATATCTATTGTTTTGTTATTTTTTATTTCTATTTACAATGTAGTTTTCTCTTCTTCTTTTTTGTTGTGGACTTATTATGTATTTTTCATTGTTGTAGATGTTATCCTATCTAAACATATAATATTTGTCACCAGATTTATCATTTAAGGTTTATGATCTTTAAGGATTTTTGCATATAGTTACTTATTTTTGTATGTTGCTTGTTAATATTCGATAGTACTTGCCAACATTAGCATATAGAAATAGAGGTTATATGCTTGATATCACCGGCAAAAGTTAGCACCAATATGCATCATGAAGCTTGCCTTTAAGTAGCATGTTACCACAAAAAGAGAGGTGCAGTGAAGATATTGGCATGTTAATTTCTCATCTAAATAATCTTTGTTGTCATTTGACCATAAAAATTTCCCATGAATGACACTTTATTTTTTTTTTTTTGGACTGGAGTTGGAGACCTTATCTTTCATGGTATCCATGAGATGAGAACTTGATCTCCTTAAGATACTTTGATGGCTTCAAGGTATTTCTAGGATCGTGCATGGATTCCTACCGAATGTTACTCCTTATAAGGACTCTCATGTGCATAACTATATCCTCACGGTTCTCATCTACCATGTCTACGTTGGGGCACAACGTTACCTAAAATGTAACAAATATCATGAATATCTCCAATAAAAGAATGAACATCTTCAACAAAAGAATGAATACCTCCGATAGATTATTTAAAGAAAACTTATGTGCTTTGGTGATGTTTTATAATTATGCTATACAATATGTTTTATTGATATTAGGACCCAACCCTTTTCGATCATTTCTATCCTTATTGTCACATGTCTATCTCCACATTGCAGCACGTAAAAATTTAGAAAAAGGGTTACATCTCAAAGGTCTTTTAATGGATATGAGCTCTCATGTCCAAACCTGTAAGGATCAATACAAAGATTAGTACCACATCAACAATTTATAGATAATGAATGCAAATAAATATCAAATAGAAAACATGAAAGAATGCATACCTTTAAAAAAACCAAAATGCCTGTAATATTTTTTCTGTCAGTCTTGCACTCAGACAAACTTGCATACATGTATGCAAGAACGATAACTCTTCATGCATATTCAATGGTTGCAACAATTCCAAGTATGATCCATGGATCGTCTTCCTACCCGAGTCGATGAATAAGCATGCATAAAAAAAGTAGAGCAAAAATGCTTTGATGTCATTCTGTAGATTCTTTTGGCATTTCCCTCCAAAAGTCGACACCAGCTTCCTACTAGAACTCTTTGTCAATGTGGGGTCACAGTGGTTTTTTAACCATGATAACTTGACTCTGGTTGTAACACCCCAAATTTGTATAAAAATTTGTTAAGAAATAAAAAAAAATAATGAAAATGTTGTACAAGCCATACACAAACCCGATTCAACTTGAGCGAGTTACAATCAAACCACAATACACATATGATTGAAATAGAGGTTTAAATAAAACCATTCACTCAAATTTAAAACATTCAATCATAAATTAAATAAAAGTCTTAGCAAAACATTAACATCTAAAATGTCTTGATTGCCCAAGAGCCAAAAAACAAGTGTTATGGATCCAAAAATAGAGCTATGGCGTCTGTCTGGGCACCACCTAATCCACCATGAATCAACCTGTAGAATCGACTAGACACACGATTTATGTATTGAAATTCGATATATGCTACGCAGAGGATGAATCCTACCTGAAACATATTCTTGGATGTACCAACACCTTTATCTTTCGTCTTAAAACCTTGGAGCAGCTTCAATGGCTACTGAAAAAGCATTAAGAAAGAAGAATGAAGAAAAAATCTAATGAGAATGGGAGAGGAAGAGAGAACTAATCTTGTTAATCATCCTCATGAGTGCCTTTATTTATAGATGGGCTTAGGCAAGAGTCTCATCTCTAATATAAGATGTTAATATTTATTAATATTTTTTATTAATCAAATATAAAAATAAATTATAAGTTTTAATTCATTAAATTTCAAAATTAATTAAGCTATAATAGAAAAGCAGAGACTTCTTACCCTAGCTTGGGTTTTAGTGACATTGTAACCTTCTAGGAGGCCTACAGACCCAAAGACTCATTAAAATTCGATGTTTAAATAATAAATTAGATATCCCTTAAAATATAGATCATTATGGTGATCTTAGATTTAATCGTATACACACATATCGACAAGAAATTTAGTCGATTTCAAAAAATATTAATTTTTGACCTATAATTAGGCATGAACTTTAGTCGATGATAAAATACTCAAATCAAAACCAATTTAGGCATGTAGATAGTCAGTTTTGATGCCCTCAAAATGATGAACGTCAAGGTCGACTCCAATCTAATAGGTGAGCCACCAATCCACCAAAATTTCTATCAAAACAATATTGATGTTGTTTAGAGTATACCACCCTATAGATCCAATCCAATTTATTCCTAGTTAAATCCAAATGTCATAGATTATATCCAAATTAATTGGGTTGCATCCAAATACCATTAGCTAAATTCACTACCAATTTAAGGTTTAAATCCATATTAGACCTGAATACTAGGATTTAGATTCAAATCCAATATCCATAATATATAAATCATTTATTTTTTTGTTTAGTCCATATATTTTAAATTTTATAATTATTATTGCAATTTTCTTCATAACTTAAAACTTAATTTCATAATAATTTAAAATAAAAAAATCAAGAATTTTAAGAAAACCAAGAAATTACGTTCATATCATAGATGCACATAAAGTTCATTATTTATTCATTTTAATTGGCAAAGAAAAATCTCGGGTTTTACAATTTGTCTAGGTGTTTTGTAACACACCTCTTAGACTTAAGACCTACAAACTCATTAAGAGCTATTAACTCAACCCTCACATTTCTTATAACTCATGAGTACGAATGAGTTCACACAAATATGCTCAATACTTATCATGCATCAATTCGATTTTCATTGAACCTAGACATATGGGATCTCCAATACTCTAGGTTGGGTATTTTTGAATGATGCTTAATTGGCTTAATTTTTATTTTCCTTAATGTTTTAATGACATTTCTCGAAAGGCCTTTCATCAATGGGTGTACCAAATTTTGACATAAATTTACATATTTTAAAGATATAATATTATCATAAATCATTTGTTATAAAGTTGTCTTAGCTAATGTGTCTAGACTTCTCATTATATTTTATATTACCTACTTTATATATAGCTGATTAGCTATCACAAAACATTGAAATAGCAAGTATGAGCTTCTCATATGGTGTGATGTCCACTAACATATTTTAAGTCACTCAACTTCTTTACAAGCAAATGCCAAAATAATAAACTCAAATTTCATATTTGAATTAATTATACAAGTTTGTTTCTTAGACCTCTAAGCAACTTCTCCTCTATCGGGTAAAAATTCAACCACTGGTAGATTTAGAATCTTCAAATTCAATGTTCCAACTTGCATCACTATACTCTTTAATAACAGCAAGAAACTTAATACAGTAAATCTCATAGCATAAAGTATGCTTAAGATATATAAGAATCATATTCACAACATTCAAATATTGATGTCTAAGGTTATGAGTATATCTACACACCTTGCTCATTGCATAGGCTCTATGAAGCCTTATGCAGTTTATTGCATATGTAAGACTACCTATCACACTATCATATTTTAATTGTTAGACATTTATATAATTATTAGGAGTTAATTTCATGTTTGAATCACATGTTATTCATATAAGTGAACAATCTAAATATTCATATTTTTAAGAATTTTTTCAATGTAATGTGATTGACATAATGCAATGCCATTATTATTTCTCATAATTTTGATTCCTAAAATAACATTTGCAACACCTAAATATTTCATAAAGATAAAAAACTTTTTGTTTGGTTCATATATTCAATATAAAATCTAAAATAAGTATGTCATCAATATATAAACAAATTATAATGACAGAGTTACAAACATATTTACTTCAAACACACTTCTCAACATCATGTATTTTGAAACCATAATTTATCATAGCATTGTCAATTTTTTTATGTCATTATGTAGGGGCTTATTTTAATTCATACATGGATTTGTCAAGCTTGCAAACTTTTTGTCTTGCCCTTGCATTATAAAGCCTTTAGTTTGATCCATATATATCTCTTTATCTAATTTTCAATTCAAAAATGTCATTTTTACATCCATTTAATGAATTTCAAGATTATATATCATAATACTAATAATCAAAATTCTAATAATAGTTATTTTGGTTACAAGAAAAAATATAAAAATAATCAACACCTTTTTGTTTAAATCCTTTTGCAACTAAACGAGCTTTAAAATTCTCAATTATATCATTTGCCTTTAACTTTTTTTTAAAATTTATTTACAGCTAATGGCTTTGCAACCAGCAGGTAAACCCACTAATTTTCAAACATTATTAGACTTAATTGAATCAATTTCATCATTTATAACTTTTCTTCAAAAGACAACATCATGAAAAGACACATGATCATTTTCAATCAGAAATGTATAAAACTTAGAAGCAAAATTAGTTGGTTTTCTAATGTGTTTGACTATGCTTAACTTCAATTTCAGGTTCAGTCTCACAATCATTAGAATTTTTAATTATGTCATTAACAGGATGTTCTTCAACTACAATATGCCTATTATCAATAAGAGAATCAAATGTACTTTTATATTCTATGAAAAAATTATCTCTAGATTTAATAATAATATCATTAGCAATATCCAAAAAACTATATGCTTTACTATGTTCAACATAACCAACAAATGCACATTTGAATGCTTTAGGTTGTACTTTATGTTTTTCATTTTCTAGAATTTTCATACATGATAAGCAACCCCAAACATGAAAACAACTTAGATTATATTTCTTAGCAAAATATAATTTACAAGGTGATTTATCATATTTAGAGTAGGAAACTTGATTTAGAATATAACAAGCAGCGAGTAGAGATTCTCCCCATAAGTTGGGATGTAGACCTGTATTAAGAAGCATAACATCATTATTTTTGCAAGAATTAAGTTTTTTTTTTCTACTACCCCATTCTATTCAGAAGTGTTGAGAGCAGAAGTTTGATGGATAATACCATTATCTTCACAAAATTTATCAAATTCTCTACCTAAATATTCATCTTCTCTATATGTTCTTAAGTATACAATCATAGTTTAAAATATATTTTATACTTCAGCAAGATAAAGAAGAAATTTAACAATTGCTTCAGATTTATACTTCATCAAATAAACATAACAAAATTTAGAATAATAATCTATGAAGGTTATGAAGTACCTATTTCCACCACAACTTATAACATTATCTATGTTATATACATTTGAATGCACTAATTAAAGCAATTTATAATCTTTTTTTATATTAAAAAATAGAAATTTAGTTAGTTTAGTTTTAATGCATGTCTCGCACTTATGATTATATTCTATTTTGATATAAGCAAGTAGTCTAAAATTATTCATATTAAGAATATTACGAGAATTAATATTCTAATCATGAGTACTAAAGAAAATAGGAATCAACCATATAAATAGAAGTAACAAATTCATTGAAACATACCTACACAAATTTTTTCTTTGACACAGTTACAATCCCAGACTCAAGTATAATTTTGAAACCATTTCGTGACAATAGGTCTGCAGAGATTAAGTTTTTATGAACTTCTAAAGCATAGTAGACATTCTCAAGTGTTAGGACTTTTTTGAAGGTGAACTTAATTTTCATACTTTCTTTTTTCAGCACTTTAGTTGAGGAAAAATTTCCTACAAAGATATTATATTCCTCCCCTACGACTTCATAGGACTTGAACAAGTTTATGTCGCTTGCCACATGTATAGTGCTTTCAGTATTTAGGTACTAATCCATATTAGCAATCACCATAAAGGTTTCAAAGATTACAATAACAAGCCTCTCTTCTAACTCGTTTGGCTTGGATCAGTCCTCTTCTGTTTTTTGCATTCTTTAGCAAAATGACCTAACTTGCCACATATATAGCAACATATTTGTTTTTTATCAGTTTGCTTTTTTCTTCTTACAAAATTCTTTTTGTTTCTCTAAGATTTCATAATTTTGTCTCCTCTATTACTAATAATATTCACTTTAGGCAAAAACTTTTTAGAACTTGATTTTTTTTATCACGAAGACAAGTTTCTTCTTCAATTAAGATGTCCTTAAGAAGGCAATCTAAAGTGATTTTCTCATTTTTATATTTAAGATGATTAATATATTCTTTCCAAGAATCATGTAGTTTTTCAATGATTATTGCAACTTGAAAGTCATCATCAAGATAAATCCCTTATTCTTTAATCTTATAAGATGATATTTGCTTCTCGTGAATTTGAGTAAGTATATGTTTATCATCAATAATAAGAAAATTAACATACTGGTCTACGAGAAACTTTTTATTTTTAAAATCTTCTGTATTGTACTTTAACTTCAGAGCATTTCACAACTCTTTAGTCGACTCCAAAGGAGAGTACATGTCAAAGAGTGAATTGACTAAGGCGTTTAGGATATGCCCTTTGCGTCCGTAGTTATTTATGTGTCACTTCTCTTTTTCTTTCTTTTGTTCTTCTGCCTCAACTTCTCCAGCAACAATAGTGGGACATAGTTTCTTGAGGACATAGTCGATGTATAACTCGAACAACAAGTCGTTTGAAGTTTGACCCATCAAAGCGACCAAGCTTCTCAAGGTCATGACACATGAGGTTGATGGAGTTGGATGTTGAACTAGAACCCATAATTAAAGTTTTTAAATTGTTAGAACACATGGTGACCAAAGACAAGATTTTGGAAATCCGAGATCCCAAGTTTAGAGGCACGTTCTCAAAATCATTATCTTTAGAACTTCAATCGCCCCACTTCGGGTTAATTTGTGACTAAGTTCCCATGATACAACTAGACTTAGACCTCGAGAGCGTCACTACTTCACAAGATCATGTAATCTCTCCTCACACACAAACTTTGCAAACCAAATGAGAGCAAAAGAATAAAAAGAGAGAAAAACTTGAGAATCAGAAAATCTAATCATCCAAGAAGGAAATGAAATCTTTATAGACTTAGAAAGTCAAAATTTGATTTAGCCGATAAATGAGATTAAATAGTTATAAATCCAACATTAAAAAATTTGGACAAATTGATACTGAACGGTGGGGGTGGGCATCGGGCCGGCCCGACCGAGCCCACTAATGGACCGGGCCTGACCCGATCTATTTACTAATGGGCCGGGTTTTGGCTTGGTTCTTAACTGACTCGTATTTGAAGAGAAGCCCATAGCCTGGCCCAATGGGCCAATGTGAAACGGGCAGGGTCTATCCCAGCCCAGCCTGACCGAATCTTAAAATGCATAAATGCTTTATTAAAATGATGGGTTAACGAGAGAATAGCAAATTCCCATGCAACTAATTCCTAATTAGGTAAATAATAATAATTAACAAATAGCAAGTTCTCATGTAACTAATTAGGTAAATAATAATAGTTATCCAAGTTACTACGTAATAGTTAAAATTTAAAATTTTATATTATTAAAAAATAAATAAATAACATAAGCTCATCGGGTCGGCCCGAGTCTGGCCCTCGTATATAACAGGCCGGGTTTCGGCCCGGTATCTAATGGGCCCGGGCCTAAACCCTGCCCATGGCGGGCCGGGTTGGCTTGGCCCATCGGGCTGGTTGCCCACCCATATTGAACGATTCACCCACCTTTGCCCAACAGTCAAAAACCATCAAAACTGCCCAACAGTCACAAAGACCATTAAACACCATTTAAATGCCCGCTTTCAAACAAGTCAAACTAAGTAAGAAACAAAAAGTCAAAGTTGACATGGTAAAAAGGTTAAGGTGAGCTTGGTGCAGTCAAAACAACTTAGATGTGTCTAAATGTACAGCGCTCTACTACAAACGTGCAAAGTGCAAAGTGCAAAGCACTCTTGCGCATGCATGAGTGCACGATTGACACCTGCACGATGCACAACAACTTACAAAAGCTACCCCCAAGACAAAAGGGTTTTTAAAGTATAAGATAAATAGTAAAGACTATTTAAACCATCAAAAAAGACGACACTTTTCAAAAGATTTTTGTGAGAAGCAATAAATGCAACAAATCTCTAAATGCCTACCATAAAATATGTTTATCTTGAAACTTTTCCAACAAAGTTTTTAGACTTGGGTTGGGTGGTCAATTGAAAAATTATGCCCTCCATCTTGCAGAAGTTATCCTTTGACGCTTTGGTTATCAGTTTATTTCTTCTTTTTTTAAAGAAGTTTAGCACAAAAATTATGTGGGGTCTGTTGGAAAGATGAAGCACATAAAATTGTTTTGTAGTTTGATGATAAAGTTATCATTCCATGTTCCAAGTTCTCAGTTCATGCAGCATCTCAATCCCACATGTTTGACGAGTGAAAGAAAAACGGGCATTGAAAGGTCCAAACAGGAGAAAGCAACCAAGTTCATGAAGTACAACTCTTCACGTGATGCAAGTTTAAGAACATGGCCACAACTCCTTCAGCAGTTCACCTTAGGACATGCTACTTGATGCTTCATCCTTAACTTCAATAGCATAGCTTCACCAAAGGCAGGTTTTCATTTAGACCCACAAGCTACGTGGCAGCCAAGCTCACCTTCTCTAGCAGAAGCCAAAATTGGAACAGATGTATATTTTGGACAAGAATGGTCAATATTGTTATGGAGTTTACAAGTTGACATAATTTACTCAGAAATCAATATCACAGCCAATGCTATGAAGTTCACAACTTCAATGAGAAATCAATATCTACTGTGTCTGCTTATATAATATTGAAGAGCCCTGTGATTAACAGCACAATTGGGCATTTGTTAAACAATATTTTTGGATTTATAACCCGAAGGAACCGCACCCCACACAAAGATCTGGTCGCCCTGGCTCAGCCTGCCATACCTATGATCGTCGTGCTGGCAGCGTAAAACTCCGAGATTAGAGCCCCTGCCCCCAGGGACTATGCTACACATTGGCTTGAGAAGAAGGACGACACACATGGGAATCAAACCTTGACTGCACGTCTAGCAGCCAAGGCACTGTTAAAATATGTGTATTATCGTCATTTGTAATCTCGTATATATATATATATATAGATATACATATATATATATATATGTATATCTATATATATATATATATATATGAATATAAATATATATTCTTTATTCACCCAAAAGGGTCTTTTTGTAAATTCCTGTTTTGCACATATTCCACTTTGGAATATTGCTTGTAATTTTCTATTTTTATTTTTTATTTTTTATTTTTTTCTCTTTTTAATTTTCGGCTTTTGTGCCACATAGGGAGGCTCCCTAAAGAGTCGTTGGGGAGCCTCCAACGGTCACATATGTGACCGTTGGGGGCTCCCAACGACTCTCTTGGGAGCCCCCTTTGTGGCTCCTTTTCTTGCTTATAAATAGGGGCTCTCCCCTTTGTATTTTCTTAATCCTAGAGGGAGCTCTTGCTCCATTGTAATAGGGTTTTTACCCCTTCTCCATTATTTCTTCAATGATATGCAACTTATGACTTTATGTCATATTTTTCCCCTTTTATGGGTTTTATGTGTTAGCACATTATGTGCTTGTGTTGTTTCCCTTTAATGGGTATATTTGCACTTCACGTGCATAGGTATGGGTTCATTATTGAACCCAATGTATTTCAAGTCATTTTCTAACATGGTATCAAAGCAAGGTCACGATGGGGTTGTCCTTGGGTGCAACGGAAAGCGTGTCACTCAAGAAATGGTGAAGTATTCATTGCTCTTCCTTTTTGTTTTGAAGTTATTCGGTATGTATCCCTTTTCTTAAAGTATTATGCATTTGAAAATATGTTTCTTGCATATAGTTTGTTCGTTTAATGGTTATGATAGTTGAATTATGTTTTTTCACATTTCGTATGCTCGTATATTTTAAAAATATCTCTCTCAAATTTGGTGAACTCGTTTGTTGTTCAAATATATAATTTGCGTCTATCGAACTACTCATCGCATATAATAGCAATTTATGTTTTTTAAAATTACCTTCAATTATGTGAGATTTATAATTCTTACATAAGTATCTCATGATTGACCTATAAGTTAATTTTTAAAATTATATATATGATTTCTTGCTAAAGTAATGATTTTTGCTTAAAATTTCTTAATTCTCATATGAACCCTAATTTGATTTGAGTTCCTCTTTTTTATTATGAATTTTAGTGCATTTTTTGAAAAATTTGATATAATCCTTATATGAAAATCTCTCACATCTAAAATCTTTGTTGAATCCTAAAGTAGTTCTTGTTAATGATAACTTATAAGAACTCCTAAAAGTTTTTCAATGTTTCTTTTTTGAAAAATTGTTTATGATAAACCATTAGGAAAGATTTTTTAAAAAGAATTTCTCACACTACATAGAGTGCATAGTTCATCTATTGTATCCTTTTTGGTATAAATGATTTCATTTTTCATCTTTATAAACTTGTTGGTTTGTATTTTTCATAAGGTTTCGAAACCTCTTAATAGTATCTTTTAAAAATGCCTACATTGGCCATAATATGGTTTTCTTTGTCCTCAATTGCAATTGTTAAAGTTTGAGAATTTCAAGCATTGCTCTTTTTATAAAGTGCATACTTGCTCACTTTTGTGTATTTTTGTATTTTGTGCACATTTGTTTCTCAAATATTTGCGCTTGTATGCATTCCCTCTTTTTTTTATGAAATACATGCCTTAGTGCATGTTTGTTTACACCTTGGTGTGTATTTGTTCAAGTATTGTATGAGTGCCTTCGTGCACATCTTTTATAAAGCCTTTTGTGCTTACATGTGTATTGTCTCTTCGTAGACATTTTTGCATTATGGAGCCTTTATGCACATTTCTTTTTGTGAAAAATATAATGAATTTAGATATTGAGTCCTTTTTAAATCATTGTAAGTGCTTTTAGCACTTTGTATGTTTTCGCATATCTCATCACAATCAAAGGATTTTTTAAAAATTGTTGTATGGGACTTAATCCCTAAATCTATAAATTTTCAAGTGTTTTAAATATTCTTTCCTTGAGTATTGTGTTAAAGCCTTCTTTGTGAACCATTGCGGTTCTTATGATTTCTTTGATTAAAAGCTTGATTGTCTTGATGAATTCTTTATGTTGTTGTGTTTATTGCTTAATAAGTTTTTTTTTTGTATAAATGACTTGTTTGAAGATTAAGCATAATTTGTGTTTATGCAAAATTGTTGTTATAAAGCACATTATTGATTATTGGACCTTTTTTAATCGGTCCTCTTTTCTTTGAAAAATGATTCCTAAAGTGTTTATTGCCTTTTTGTGGCATTTATATTTGTCCATCACATGTTATTTAATGCATCATTGTTTTGGCCTTATTATTGTTTTATTAGAGATGTTTGTTGAGGTGAGTTATGGGCACCTCGTGTTATATCATTTTAGATTGTCCAAATTGTCATATTATAGATGGTGGTTGAGGTGAGTTATGGGCACCTTGAGACTCTAGAATGATTTGGTATATGATCTCTAATCATGAGTGTGACACTCGTTGTTATGTCTTTTTAGATTGTCCACTTACCATATTATAGATGGGGGTTGAGGTGAGTTATGGGCACCTTGGGACTCTAGAATGATTTGGTATATGAGTGTGTCACTAGTTTGATGTTGACCATTGATCTTATGGATGCTCTTATTTATATATAAATGTGATGAATATATGATGTTTGAAACCTTAAAATGTTTTAAGGTATATTGAAATCAAGGTTTTAGGGATTATTGCCCAACCTTCCATTGTTTATGAAAATTATGAGTGCATTTGCACATTTGTGATTTTGTGCTTTTTTGCACAAGTGTTTCATATGTTCTTGGTGTGCGTATGTTCACACATTTATTTTCAAGAATTTTATTTTATCGATTATAGTATCTTGTTGAAGATATTTTTTTTACATGCATGTTATTGTTATGAGAATTCATTTTAAAAGGAGTACTGTTTTATTCGAGGTTTATTTTCATTACAAGTTTATTGCCTCAAAAGTCTTCTCCTTTTATGCCCATTATTTAAGTGTCATCATATGTAGACAAGAATTTTATTACACCTTCGTGTGTTTTTAGCCCTTTGTTGGCTTTTTGCTCTCTTGGTCTAGTAGCTGAACACATTTGACTTGAGTGTTTTTATATGTAGACAAGGCACGTTGATTCACACCATGGTGTGTGATTTTTAGCCTATGTTGGCGTTTGTGTTCTTATTCTAGTCGCTTAGATGTATGCCCATGGTTGGCTTATTTCACTCATTTCAAGTGCCATCTTATGTAGACAAGATATGCATTGTGTTTTAGCCCATGGTTGACTTATTACTCTTGTTCTAGTAGCTGAACATACTTGGTTTTAAGTGTATTTTTTACGTAGACAAGAGATACTTTTTAGTCCATGTTGGCATGTATTCTCTTGTTCTTATCGTAGATGCACTTATTTCAAGTATTATTATATATAGACAAGAGGTTCTTTTACACACCTTTGTGTGTGTCTTTGGCCTTTAATGGCTTTTATATTCTTGATCTAGTAGCTTATACACTTGATTTATGGGTCTTGAAGGACTAATGAGGTAGTTGTTTGTAATGGATGAACTATTGTTGAAATTTGCAAAATTTCATTCATGACTTGTGTTTTTCAAATGAATCATATTTTTGATATGGATATCAAGTTGATTTCTTAGCATTTAATCTATATATTAAGTGCTTATGGTTTTTGCCACCCTTATATGCAAAATGTGGATTTTGTCAATTAAGTATGACTTTCATAAATGATTTTAAAACCTTGTGAACTCTTGGGTTTATTTTACCTAAAGTATGCTTGGAGACTTCGTTTCTCTTGTTTGAGACTTCATTACATGTTTGAAGCATGATCATTAATGAGTTCTTTGAGTATTAATTCATTTAATGATAAGTATATGCATATGCTCTTTATGGCCTTTTTGGGGCTCTCATTCAATAAAGCATAGGTATTTTATGCCTCTTCGTAGGCTTCTTGTGGTATCCCTTTGTGGATCATTTTGTTATTCCCCATTATGGGGTTATATTTATCCAATGTTGGACCTTATGAATGCATTATGCATTCTTGCAATTTATTTTTGCATAATTTGCTTCCGCTCAGTTTGTTTTAACATGATGTATGATTTTGAAACTTTAAGTGTCATTTCTGCATAATTTGCATAATTTCTAACATAGGTCATCCATAATTATGCTAGTTAGAAATGGTCCATTTGAGTAAAAGTGCAAAGATATGTTTTACTTGTTTCTTTGTTGATTCTCTACAGGATCGCTAAAGATGTGGAACATTAGATGCATCATGGATTCGATCGATGGGGAATTGGACTTGAAGACCTAGCTCAAACTGTCATGAAGATGGAGTTTTTTCTTAAAGACTTTTGACGAATTGGACTTCGTCTCAAGACTTCCCTTTGATTTTCCAAACTTTCAGGTTTTTTCCCCGCAAAGTTTGAGGGGGGATGTTAAAATATGTGTATTATCGTCATTTGTAATCTCGTATATATTTATATTCATATATATATAGATACATATACATATATATATATATGTATATATATATATATATATATATATATATATATGAATATAAATATATATTATTTATTCACCCAAAAGGGTATTTCTGTAAATTCCTGTTTTGCACATATTCCACTTTGGAATATTGCTTGTAATTTTCCATTTTTATTTTTTATTTTTCTTCTTTTTCCCTTTTTAATTTTCGGCTTTTGTGCCACATAGGGAGGCTCCCCAAAGAGTCGTTGGGGATCCTCCAACGGTCACATATGTGACCGTTGGGGGCTCCCAACGACTCTCTTGGGAGCCCCCTTTGTGGCTCCTTTTCTTGCTTATAAATAGGGGCTCTCCCCTTTGTATTTTCTTAATCCTAGAGGGAGCTCTTGCTCCATTGTAATGGGGTTTTTACCCCTTCTCCATTATTTCTTCAATGATATGCAACTTATGACTTTATGTCATATTTTTCTCTTTTTATGGGTTTTATGTGTTAGCACATTATGTGCTTGTGTTGTTTCCCTTTAATGGGTATATTTGCACTTCACGTGCATAGGTAGGGTTCATTATTGAACCCAATGTATTTCAAGTCATTTTCTAAGAGGCACCACCCCACTATGCCAACCACCCTTGGGGCAGGCATTTGTTAAACATGAAATATGAAACTGGCGTTTCATGAGCCTGATCATGTTTCATCAGATGCCAAAGGTAGTTTCTCCTACTACAAGAGATGTTGGGATTTTTGAAAATCCAAACAAAGGAAACTTGTTAAACAATATGACCTTGATCGAGATTATGCAGAAACAAGGAATCTAATCTTTGATTGCTGAACCCTCGCTCCTACCTTCCAAACCCTTGCATACCGCATTGTCAATCCCAGATAAACAGATCTAGACCAACACTGACAATTTTTATCACGAACCAAGTCCACATAACAAGACAAGAAACTAAGTAGACATTTCTAAAATGAAAAAGGTCATCAGAGATAAGAAACCAAGTCATTCATCTTTTCTTGGTGGCTGATACTGACCCAACAATGAACTGTTTGAAAAGCTGATATGCTGTCTCAGAGATGCAGAACCAAACACCACTCGAGATGTATATATAGGTGTCTTATAGACGGGAAAAAAGGAGAAATAACCAGATTTCAATATGAAGCCTGATGACATGGCAATCTTTTCCCAAAATACATGATTTAAGTAGTCTTCTTGTGTTCATGTTTAAGCAGTGATAGATACATGAACAAAATAAACAAGGCTTCTCTGGTAGATAAAGATCTAAATATTACCAAGAAACATTCATAGAACTCTCTCAATGACTAAATGGAAGTCATGCCTTTACACAACAGTTGAAGCAGCTCAATATCTTCCGCCGCCTCTGCACAATTGATAGAAACTGTGAGAAATATAATACAAAAATGGACCGGGAAACTGCTAATGGAAATATGTCATTAAACTCTTATGTCTTACAGTTGGTGAGTGGACTGGAAGTTGGACTTGCTGTTGATGATCAACATGATTATTGTGATCATGATGATGGGGAACGGCGAGCTCTTCTTCATTGCCAATACTGGCTCTTGAAAAGTCTTTCTTATTCTGCTTCCTGGACTCTCTAATCTTCGTGAAATCCATGGAGTAGTCAGGCACATTACATTTTTCATCCCAAGCTCCGAATTGGGGAACTGACATCCAACCAGGTTTCTGGAAAACATTGATAAGAAGTCAATAGTACTCCCGCATGCAACATAGGGAAACTTGCAAATAAAGAGTTGGAAATAACGATAATTTTCATGATTCCAATATAATTCTTTTGAAGTTAGCAGGTGATGAGCTC
The DNA here is from genome assembly GCF_984573655.1 of Nuphar pumila. Classification (NCBI taxonomy): domain Eukaryota; kingdom Viridiplantae; phylum Streptophyta; class Magnoliopsida; order Nymphaeales; family Nymphaeaceae; genus Nuphar; species Nuphar pumila. The sequence continues at coordinate 62,974,222 of NC_143265.1, forward strand.
AGAACCAATAAGATCAACAGTCTCATGAAAAATTATGCAATTCTTCAAGAGAAGAAACCAGATCAAACTATGATGTTTCCACTTCAAGTCAGAAATGAGGACGACATAGGTGATCATACAAGCGCAAACGTTGAAGCTCGTAATCATGGTTGATTCCATATCCAAGACGTGCCTAAGAGCTATGAAATGGCATAACAAAGCTATTTTTAAGTCCACTTAAGTTGTGAAATGCAGAAGCCCAACGGCGTGCCACTTATTTAACACAAATGCCTTTGCCATTCAATTAAGGCAGTTTTGTTCACATCATGACCAAATTTTACGCATCATCTCTCTCTAAATTTTAAAGGAAAGGCAGTCGTTAGATTGGCACTTAATCAAATTCCAAAGAGACTTTGTATTAGACTCACTACACTATACCAGAGATTTGAAATGAAAGATCAAACAAAAGCAAACCATGTCACATGGACACGACTAAAAGGACCCCCTGATACGCCTTTTTTTTTTTTGTAGATTCCAATTAAGAATAGCGTGTAAGGGGACCCAACATTGGAGTAAATTGGAGTGTCCTTGTGACATAATCTAAAATTGGTTTTCTTCAAATGAATAATCTAAACTACAGTTGATGATCAAAGTCATGGTTTGAACAATTGCCATCAGCAAAGACTTCTGCCAACCAAGACCCATAATGACCAGTTCACCTTTATCATCCTAAACCAACCCAAGACACGCCACACTGATCCAAGGCTGTTCTTAATGATCCGGAGACAAGTAACCAATCCGTGGTCATAAATTCCCAAATGAAAGACTCCTATAACCTTTGCTATTCTCCTCTGTCCTTGACCTCATGGCTAAAAGAAGGATAGCTCAAGGTTTCTATCAGGCCCATATTTCACTCACCCAATAAACAAAGAACAGCCAACCCAAACATGGGAGTGAAAGAAGAAAGAAAATTCACACACACACACACACACACAGCAAATAGGGACTGACAAGGATCTTGAATCTTCAGAGGCAGTCCATTTTAGAGGCCATCATAGTATCTTGAAAGTTGAACAGAGTCCAATTTTAGAGCCCACAGATTAGTCATCAGCAAATAGAGCGCATACCCACAAATTAAACCACCCAATATTCATACCTGAGCAAATTAAAAAGGAAAAAAGAGAAGGTATCAATGGGATTTTTACCTCTTTGTTGTCATCCATGGCAAGATTGAATCTGTATCCTTCGTGTTACAGCTTTTCTTGCTCAAAAGATCTCAGGTAGACACCTCTGAACCCCTAAGACAGACAGAGAGAGAGAGAGTATGTGACCGTGCTGAGCTGGGATGGCAGATTTATGCTTTTTGCTCAGCTCCACCGCGTCGCTTTCATATTCTTGTCCCTTGTAGCCCAATTTCCCAAAATGCCCTTTACTTCGTACGCAAATTTATTATGCACCCAGGTAGTTTTAATCATAGTCACGATCTGGTGTGTGTGTATACATATATCGATGAAATATTTTTAAAAATGGAAATATAAATATGAATAATGATATAAAAACTAGGCAAAAGTATGTTTATCATAATAACACCCGGTTAAAAATTGTTAATTTTTTAAACTAATACCTTTTTTGGGATATAATATTGCCCATTGAAAATAACTGACCCTTGTTATTATATGGTATAGCTTCATCTGTACAGCCATCATGTAATTTTGAAATTATATGCTCACTGTGAGCTGTGAGGGCATTTATACAGCTATCTCAACAAACTATTTTAATATAACTTTTCAAAAGCACGTACTGTTCATTTTCTCGCTGAGAAATGGCAGGCAAAGGTGGAGCATTAATGGAGATGCTTATCATCTGAAAATATTTATTAGTTTTTGGACTTCAGCATGTGGAATTATTTTACCTCTTGTGTAGGCTGGAAACTTGGACACGGTATATGCTTGAAATTTTAGATTTCCAGAAAGTCAACACGGCAACTCGGAATCCACAATGGGACCTACGTGTCACCACCGTCCGAGACCCAGCAAGACAAAAACAATAACTGGGTTTTGGACCCACACGACCCTTTGGGCAGCCAGCCTGTAGATTCTTAATTACTAAAATTTGTGTTGTTTAAGTGATAGGGGCTATGTCACAAGGACACGTGGACAGGAAGATGCGAGCTTGCAAGTTTTTAAATTTTTTTAGAGGACATGGAATTTTTTTTATTTTTTAATAAAAAAGAACTATTTTTTTATATTTTAATATTAAAAAAAGAATTTTATTGTAATAATACTTAAAACATTAAATAATATTACAATAACACCTGAACGTGTCGGTTATCCATGTCCGCTCGTATCACTGAGGACAAGCCACCAAAATGGCGTGTCCTTGTGACATAGGATAAGGGCCAAGTTTAAGTTTTGCTTAAAACTAGCTCTTCAGTAAACGTAATAATTTGTATTAGTTACTTAGGTTAAATCCTTACTTAGTGACTTTAAATGGTTATAAATAATTTAATACGAATAAGCCACTAAATTTCAGCTTAAATTGTATAATAGTGTTTTTTCACATATAATTGAAGATGATAATCAGTAATTAGCATAAGTTTTTGTATTGATTAAATAATACAACTAATTAATTTAATTATTTGTGAAAGAGTGGATAGAGTAGCATGTGCATCTGCCAAAGAAAACAAGGTAGTTTTTCTTCCAATTTAATTCTGAAGAAAAAGAAATAATTTTCAAATGAATGATTCTTACTAGATGATCCAAAGAGTTCTCTGGTAAATTATTCCTATCTGGAAAATGGGCAGTACATACTGTTGAATTTTTCAAGCTTGAACCCTCGTAGTGAAGTGATAAAGCATAAATAAATAGAAACTTAGGTATTTTCTCATGTATATCTTCTATTTATACAACCACTAAGTCAGGTGGCATACAGCATAAAGTAGATGTTGTATCCAGTGGCGGAGCCCGGAATCTAAACCAGGGTGGGCACAAATGCAGAGTAAAATGGGAAAAAATGCAAAAAAAAACCTAAAATCTAATTAAATAGTCAAGTTATTTTAAAAAACTAAATATAAAACCTAAATCCTAACAAACATCATTCATATATATAATAATTAAAAAATCCTAAAATTCTAAGTATAATCAAAATCAAGCATGTGGAATCAAGTTTACTGTTGGTTGAAAAAAAAAAGTACTTAAATGCTAATTGAAAAAAAACCCTAAAACCTAATAAAATATTCATAATTCATCTTATTAGAAAAAATAAAATAAAAACCTTAAATCCTAAACAAACACCATTCACATGTATATGGTATAATTGAAAAAAAAACTCTAAAATTCTAAGTTTCTAACTAAAATTAAGCATGTAGAATCATGCTTAATGCTAATTAAAAATAAATACACAAAAATACCTAACTAAATATTCATTTCATTTAAAAAACCAAAATCAAACACCTAAATATTAATTTAGAAAAAATACAAAAAACCTTAAAACCTAATTAAATATTTATGTTATTTAAAAAATTAAATATAAAACCTAAATCCTAACAAACATCAATCATATATGTAATATTTTAAAAAACAAAACCCCTAAAATTTTAAGTTTATAACTAAAACCAAACATGTGAAATCAAGTTTAATGCTGATTGAAATGAAAAAACACATAAATACCTAAATGCTAATTAGAAAGAGAAAACACAAAAAACTCTAAAACCTAATGAAATATTCTTGGTTCATGCTATTTAAAAAATAAAAAACCTAAATCTAAACAAACACCATCCACTCAAACCCACATATGCTAATTGAAAAAAACCCTAAACCTAATTAAATTTTCATGATATTAAAAAAACTAAATAAAAACACTCAATCCTAACAAATATCATTCATAGTTTCATGCATAGGCTAATTGAAACAAAATAATAAAAACCCCACAAATTTTGACTAAAATCAAGCATGTGGTATCATGTCTAATGTTGATAAAACAAAATGCAGAAATAATTAATAAATATCTATTTTATTAAAAAACCTTAAATGCTAATTGAAAAAAACACAAAAAGCCCTAAAACCTAATTATTGATATGCAAATCATTTTTATGAATGTTCTCAGAATGTGCAAACATCCTTTAACTAAATACTCTCATTGTAAGTCTACAAACATAGTAAGATCTTCACAAATCGTTTTCTAGAATGTCCCCAAAATACATCCGCAAATGTGTCCTGACATTCGTAGATACGTGTTGTGAATGTCCTTACCTTCGCATGTCTGATTTGAGCTCATCAAGTTTGTGTCACATATTTGCGGACCTCATGACCATCACTTATGTTGCCCTTTCAACCTCTTTTAATTAAAATTACAGAAAGCTATGATGTTTGTAATGTATGGCTTGAATGTTCTTACCTTTGCATAATGCTAGGATGACATTCATAATTTCATTTTGTGAATGTTTTTACCTTCCCATGCTTGCTGATTCACATACAGAGCCACTATAGTTTTTTTTTTTTGTTTCTCGTTAGAACCCTAACCCTTTTTCCTCTAGAACCCTAATATTTTTTCTCTCTCTTTTATGGTGATTCCTGTAATATTCTTCTTGCAGTATTTCAATGAGGTTGCAACATCCTTTTGATCAACTTTTCCATCTTTTGGTCAACTCTAGTAACTTAGGTCAAAAGGTGAGTTATATAAATATGCATTGTTTTCTTGCATTATGAAATTTTTTTGTAGATATATATTTAATAGCCTTACAATATTTGTGTTTGGTTGTTGTCGTGAATTATTTATGTATGTTTTCATGTGTTTTATGTAATATTTTGGCACCAGATTATATATTTATGATTATTTATATATATATATATATATATTTATGATTATTTATATATATTTATATTTATATATTTATTGGTGTTGTAGTATTTATGTTTGGTTGTAGATGATTTATGTTTATTTGCTTGTATTTTATTTAATATTTGTTACTTTTATATTAAGGTAATGAGGTTAGGGTTGACTATGCACAAGCATATGGGGTTAAAGTATATATATATATGTTAGTGTTGTATTTATGTTTGGTTGTGGATAATTTATGTTTGTTTGCTTGTATTTTATTTAATATTTAGTAGTTTTGTCTTAAGGTAATGAAGTTAGGGTTGACTATGCAAAATAATATGGGTTTAGAGTTTCATATATATATGTATTATTTTTTGCATTTTAAAGTTTTTTGTATATATATATATATATATATATTTAATAACCTTATAATATTTGTGTTTGACTACATTTACGGTTGTTTTCATATATATATATATATATATATATATATATATATATATATATATATATGTTAGTGTTGTATTTATGTTTGTTTATTTTATTTAATATTTGGTAGTTTTATCTTAAGATAATGGGGTTGAGGTTGATTGTGCACAAGCATATTTGGTTGGGGTTTCACACACACACACACACACACACACACACACACACACACATATATATATTAATAGCCTTATAGTATTTATGTTTGGTTGTTGCAATGGATTATTTATGTATGTTTGCTTGTATTTTATTTAATATTTGGCACCAGATTATACATGTAGGGTTGACTATGTATAGGGTTGTTTTCATAAATATATATTTGTTGGTGTTGTAGTACTTATATTTGATTGTGAATGATTTATGTTTATTTGCTTGTCTTTTATTTAATATTAGATGGTTTTGTCATGCACTAATGGGGTTAGAGTTGATTGTGCGCATTCAACTAGTGTAAAGGAGTTGGGTTTGATTATGCATAATCATTCAATAGAAGTAATGGAGTTAGGTTAAAGTGAATAGAATTTACAGTGATTGTTGTAGGTAGTTATGTTAATTAAATATATAAAGGCTATATGGATGACCTTTCTTACATATTATTTTAATTTAAAAGGTGTTATTTTTATGGTTAAACATGAAAATAAAAAATGCAAGAATGATGCATACATAGAAGAAAATAAAAAGATAAATATGATGACTTTTGATTTAGTTAGTGCATCCGAACAACCAATTAGTTTTAAAATGATCATGTAGACAACAGATAATCAGATGATAATGACTATACCATGTCAGCTGAGGATGACTCTGAAATGATAAAAGAAGACCAAGACACTGATGACATAGGAAAATTAATAGCGAATACAAATGATGCATAAATGACAATTGAAAAGGCGATCCTTGGTATATTGTATAAGCTATATGAGCATTTATTTGGTAGTAAAATTGTTTTTTTGTTTTTATACTAATGAGACATGGTTGGATATGTTTTTGTTCAATGGATTCTCATATAATGAAGAGTAATTGACAATCATTAAAGCAGAGACATCTCAAATGATTAACGAGTTTGATAACGAAAAACTTAATGATCAAGAATGTTTTCAATGGCTAATAACAAACTCAAATAATGGAAACATCACTGTTAAGCAAAGGGTTAATGTTCTAAAGCATTATCATGAGTTTCTAAAAGATCATGTGATTAAGAATAACTATAAAACAAAATTCTTGAAGAGCTGCAACAATAGAATGATTGTCGTATCTATGAGAAAAAAACCATAAACTATAATTGATTGCCTTTGGAAGATCCATTACACAAATGTGCACAAAGCAACATTCTTTTAAGTGAAAAAGTACAAAAGAGCACATATATATGGTGGTTCATTAGATTAGCTTCGCATAAAAAAATATCATTTGCATTACAGGTATTATTCATGCACGTCTACAGGTATTATTCATGCACGTCTATATGATAACTCAAAGATTATTCCAAGAGAAATCATCAATAACATCAATCGCGAGAAAGGTGTAAAGATTAGTTACAAACAAGCATGATGTAGATGAGAACACACAAAGAAAAAAATATATGGTACATTTGGAGAGTCATTCAAGATGCTTCCTACCCGTTTGGATTATTTCATGATGACAAACCATAGAACACTAGGTGTGACGCCCCAAAATTTAAAACCCGAAAAAAAAATATTTTTGAACATTGACAGCGAAAAATGAATTTTTTAATGTCACATATGGGTTTCAACGATTTTGGGAGGGTCATAGGGGTGAATCAACATCAAGCATATCAGAGTAAAACCCAAATATTATTTATATAACCATTATTAAAATGTATATAACGTTGAATACACAAAACTTAGGAAACAAAATCTGAAACTGGGCCCTGAATCCTCTAGAGAGTGTTGGTCCTTGATATCGCTCCTGCCCTACAACATTTACTATCTTGAACCTGGACAAAAACTCTATTAAAGGGTCAGACTTTTGACAGTCTGGTAAGTCTACATCAATTTTAAGTAATTCAAAATATTAAAACATATTCAAGTACCATAATTTAGCTCTACTGTTGCAACTCAGATATCACAGTTCATCCACAGCTATGACTAGAGTCATTCTAAAGAAAAATATAAATAAAACATAAAAAAGAACATACTTAGTTGTTTTGCATTTTTAGGGTATATTTTCACATCAAACTATGTGATTTAAAGATCTTTGTTTTGATATTTAACCATTCATCCTGATACATGGGGGATGACAACTGCAGTCATCTGAAATATGCTAGGAGTGTATTATTCTCAAGTATTTTAACCCAGATGTTTGACTGAAGCAGACCCAAAGTAGGTGGTCTATAACTGGGATAAGTCACTGCTAAGGAAAAACAAAAATAAGATGCATCCTGGACTAATTGCAGTAGTTGAGGATCTATCACCTAGGACGTGTGGATAGCCTCAACCTCTAAAACCTATGAGGGAATGAAGACCACTATAATGCGTTGCTCCAAAAAATATATCAAAATCACTTGAGGCTTTATCATGTACCTTCTCTAGAGTATATATCATTCATGAATGGGTCTAAAGAGTTATCTTTATTATAGAGATCATTATTTCATGTGCCTCACTCTTGTAGGCCAAACTGGAGTTCAATAACCCAAGTACTTGTTTAGGGTAATAAGCATAGTCTTTTGTACCCAACCCATTCAATGATTGCTTTTTATATACAAGCACTTCGCCTCTAAGGCGAATCTTAATTTTAGGTGTGTGTGTGTGGGGGGGCATGTTTCACTTATCATATAGTGCCTTTCTCTGCACTTTGAGGGTTCAAGTTATCCTGAGCTTGCACGCGAACCAAACCCAATACAAATATATGCTCTACACACTACTATGTGCTTATGACACCAAAAAGGTTCCTCGAACCTTGGCCTCTTTCGGTCCGCAAGTGTTTTATTTTATGCATGCCATTATTTTGTGGCAGAATATCTCATTGCATGTAGGATTCCGCAAACCTAAAGCTCCATTATTGAGCTAAGCAATTATCATTGCATGCTTATTATACACAAGTACATTCACACTTTTATGAGTGCCTACACATGTTATTTCACAAAATAACATATGTGAACTTTTTTTGACAAGTTAAAGTAGTGCATGTAAATTTTAAAACAATACGTGCGAATAATATGATAAAAACATATGAATTATGTACGTAAAATAAGACATATAGCGAAACACATACAAAATTAGGGTTTGCACATAAAATGATGCATGTGAATAAACTATTATTTTTATGCATAGCAAAATATATGCAAAATCAGGGTTTGCAAGTAAAATGATGCATGTGTAAAATGCTGCATAAGAATAACTATTATTTTATACATAAAAAATACATGCAATAAAAATATCAGTTTTACATAAAGCGATGCATGTGAAAATATTATTTTGTATGTAATGAAAACACATGCGATATGAAAACCTAGTTTTTCATGCAAAATGATGTATGTGAAATAAATATTAGTTTATGCATAACAAAAAACACATGCGAGATTATCAAAACATAAACTAATCATACAAGTACATGGGCAACAACAATATATTTTTAACATTGAAATTATGAGTGTTTGGTATACGAACCTACTTTGTAAAGCGTATAGACAAGAGGCGAAAATTTTCCAAAATATCTATGGGAAATTTTCCTCCAAGATACGAATCTCTGGTGATTCCCAAGCATATGCGGCTGAATCGAGTCGAACCATGGAGGTGCGATGCATAAGCACAACGAGGCCAAACTGAATCGATGAGGAGAAGGTCACAGCCTAGATCGAACCAGTTGAGAGGTATTCAGCTCACACGAACCAGGTAGCAAGCAAAAGCAGGGAAATCAGGTGTCTCAAGGGAACCAGGTCATAGGTAGGTGGAATCGATAGCAGGGTTGACTCGGGTTAGTTAAGGGGTAGCAAGGAACCATGTTGCTTTTGTGGTTGAACCAGGCTGGGAAGCGGGTGGAAGAATCGTTAGGTAAAGAGGAGCTGGGTGACTCAACTAAGACCAGGCCGAGCAGCGGGTTCAGTGGAGGCAGAACTGAGCTTAGCTCGGTGTAGCTGGGCTCAGTGGGTCAGGTGCATGATCGAATTGAACCGAGTAGCAGGGTGGCACAACTGAGAGGGTTCAATAAAGAGGTCTGGGAAGGGTGGTGCCTAGATGGAAGCTAGGTGGGGGGAACACAACTGAGCTGAGTTGGCGCAAGAGAGCTCGGGTGCAAGGCTGAGCTGGTCGGGTGGAGGGCAGCTTAAACTGAAATGGGCAAGGGTGGTTTGAGGTGTGTTGGGTGGTGGTTGTCGGCCACGGAGCTGAGCACAAGGCATGTGGTGGTGGTGCATACATCATCGTGGGAGGCAGATGGAAAAAGAAAGAAAGAAGAGAAAAGAGGAGAGAAGTTAGGGAGAGAAGAGGTGAAGGGCGAGTGAGCTGTGAATGAGTGAAAAATAGAGGGGTGAGGGCCTTTAAATAGGGGAGGAAGGGAGCTTCGATGTTGCCAAGTGGCAACACCAAGCCATTTATGTGGAAGACTTCTTTAAACAAGTATTAAGCAAAACTATGGGTGTAAACCCATGTGTGGTTTGTTGAGGAAAGGTATGGGTTTGGATCTTGGGTAAGATCTAGATAAACTCAATCAGATCTAGTCTGGTTGGTTCAGTTTGGTTAGAGTCTAGTTGGGTTTTAATTTTTTCTAACTAGATCCCTAATTGAATTCTTAATTTTATTTAACATCAAATGCAAACTTTAATTAAAAAACTGAGAATTGGACAAAAATGATTGTACAATTCATTGAGTTTGGTCAACAAGGGTATGGATGACCATGACCCTTAGGTTACTATGATCCCTACTGGAAACTACTAAAATTATCATTGTACCCTTAAAATTGTCGGGCATGTTCTAGGCTTATACGAGCTTTGATTTTGACGAAATCACTTTCATTCTTTTCAAAATTTTGAAGCGAATGCAATTGTGCACTCCAATAACATAAGATAAATCGTAAAACATTATTATCATATTTATAATTGATAAAAAATATTGAAAAATCATTGGTTTTTACACTAGGAGCCATTGAGACTGATAGGAGAGATCGATTTAAGTATCTATTTTTATCTTTTCATTTGTGCATCAATGACTTTTTAAAAGAATGTCATCCAATTTTTATGGTAGGTGACACGTTCCTAAAAGAAAAATATATTGATATATTGTTTTTGGCTCATACTATTGATCTTTATAGTGAGTTGTTTTTAGTAGCATTTGTAGTTGTGGATAATAAGTCCAAGAAGTCGTGTACATAATTTTTGGAGTGTCTAAAGGAAGAACTCTTATACTTTGATGAGTTCAGAGAGAGAAGACCATTGGTAGTTATCTTAGCTAGGCACACAAAGCTTTTGCATGTTGTCCCTCATACATGGCCATAGTGTCATATAGGATATTGCATGAAATATTTGAGAGAGAACTTTGCTAAAAAGTTTAGTTCACCACTCAGTGCACTTTGATGAAGCATAGCTCGAGTAGTTATGAAACCACAATACACATATTTTCTTGAAAAAATTTGGGAGCAAGATCAAGCCGCATATCAATATATTGTGATCGACATGAAACCGTAGTTTTGAGCTATATCTCACTTTTCAAGAAAAAAATATGGATGTTTAACATCTAATATAACAGAGAGATTCAATTCGTGAATATTGCAACACCGAAGAGTGAAGGTGATCGATTCTTGAAAAGTGATTATAGAGTCTCCATTAGTTGAGAAAGAGACATTGATGCAATGCTTTTTGAGCCTTTATCAACACTACTCTTACCAAATAAACGTCTCACATATGCCACTTTTCTTTCTTCTTTTCTTCTCTTTGGGCAAAAATATTTGATGTGACCCAGTTTGTTGTGATAGTGACATATTATCTTCTTCTTGGTCTCATGATGTAATATCCGATAATTTTTTCTTGACTTCTGTAATTTCTAGAAAATGGAAATGTAGATAGATTTTTCATGCAAGTGTTATGTCTAGTTATGTTCTTATGAATTTTTTGAGAAGAATGGCCTTCATTTCATTGAAAACGAAGTTGTAATGAGTTTGTAGCATGCCTGACAAGTTTTAAGGGTATTTCAGTCAATTTTAGGTTGTTTTGAGGGCAATTTCATCTTGGATGACAGTTATCCAACTTTGAGTTGACTAAGTCAATCAATTGTGTGAGAGGACATATTCTATATTGTTTAAATTGGTCAAATGGCATTCTTATAATTTGTTTTAAGAAAAGCGTTAGATTTGGGCTTAATGAGCATTTTTTTCTTTTTAAGGGCAATTTGGTCATTTTGGTTGAGGCAACAACTGCTACCCAGCTCAGCCAACCCCAACAGGTCAGACTTGTCAAGGTCAAGTGGACCTTGCCACTTGGTTGTTTTGCGTTTTGTGATGTTTACCTTTTGGTTAGGTCAACTAGTGGGCTAACTAAGAGCCCACATCCCTTTAGTTTTGGGATCTGGTTGGAACTCAACCAGATTTGAACCACTTGGATGCAGCTTTGCCTAGATCCATACCCTAGTTTTTGTGATAGCCTATTTAAGCTCAAGGGGGAGACAAGTTTTCCTTTTTTCTCTCTTGTGCTCTCTCTCCCTACACACTCATACCTTCTCCCTCTTTTGGTAGATGACCCACCAGCTTCACCACCAACCTGTGCTTGAGTTGCATCATTACTGGAGTTGTTGTGGCTAGAATGGTGTTCAAAGGTACCTCAGTTTGTGTTTGGGGATGTGTTTCGGTGTGAACAACTCTCTTGTTTGTGTGTGGTAGCCGAGAGTCTGTGTTGGTGTGTGCGAGATGCGCACAATGCGTTTAGTGAACCTATACATGCGAATATAGAGATTCAAGATAGGCACTCCATTTTTTATTTTGTAGACAGTGAGCTTGCTAGGATTACAAGCAGTTTTATGGTGATTTTTATGAAAAAATATGCTTTGAATGTTTGGATGTGTTGTTGTGGAATGACATGCTTAGAATGTTTTTTAATTGTTAAAAAATTGGTTGTTGATGTATTTAGCTTTTTGAAACACCCCTAGATATGTTGGGGTTGAGTTTCAAGCGAGTTGGGTGCTTCAAACCTCGAGTTTTCAGAGTTTCAAAAGTGTAGGACTGAACTAAAAATGCCTTAGGGGTTGACTCCTACATTTCTGGGGTTGACCCCTATGCATTTTCACATTTTGGTTAGTCTAAAGGTTGACTCCAGAAGAACAAGGGCTAAATCCTCTATGCATGTTCTATCTGGTGTTGTTGTGAGGCAAAAAGAGTAGACTCCTTTTTGAAAGAGTCGACTCCTTTTATGATTGAGTTGACTCATAAAAAAGAGTCGACTTCTGTAAAAGAGTGGACTCCTGAACCAAAAGAGTCGACTCCTTTATGCAGTGAAAAGGAGAGTCGACTCCTTTATGTTGTTTTTAGTGCAGTTTGCTCGAAGCTCGACTCCTGAGTCAAGAGAGTTGACTCATGGGCATTGTTTATGCTCGGCTTAGCCTAGAGTCGACTCTTGTGCTTGGGAGAGTCGACTTTTGAGTGGATTTTGCGAAAAAATATGTGGAATATGTGTAATTTTTGGACTTTTGTGCTTGGGTTTTGGTTGAACCAGCCCAAAACATCTATGCATTGGTTGGTTGGACCAATGTTATTGTATCTATAATATGCATTCATGTTTTTCATGAATTTTCAACTTGACTATGTGTTTTGACAAGTCTTTCCTTGAGTTATGTTTTGAGAACAAAGAGATATGTTTCTGTAGCTATTGAGAAAAGTGTATATGCAAATCTGTATTAGTTGCTATTGCATAAAGTATTCACAAATTGATTTTCTGTAACAACTTTATGAATTAAATTTTTTTTAGCTCTCTCTTGTTTCTAAAGTTTTATAAATATGATTATGTACATGTTAGATAAATAGAAATTTTGTAACTCGTTTATATTGCAAAGTATGTTTGAAAATCTAGTTTTTTTGACCAATACACATACTGAAATTTTGTTCTAACTAGATGATTGTTTTAAAGAATGTTTTATTTGAAATCAAGACTATTGTTTTTAAGGAAAACCCATGTTTTAAAGATAAAATTTTTAGAAATTGAATGTGCAATAGATTTCATGTGAGAATAATTGTTTGAGCATGTTTCTTGGGTTTAATTGCTTTTAGTGGTGTTGATGTTTAGGCTTATGGGTAAAAGCTACGTTGGAAATGAACATTGGTTTGAAACATCTATTCTTTAGCTTATGCAACTCAAGTTCGTATTCATGTTATGAATGTTTAAGAATCTATTTTATGCTTGGGATTTTACGAATGATATGTGCCAGATCTTTTGTTTTAACCCTCTATATGTTGGGATAGAGTTGTTGGGGGTAAAACTACATTTTTGTGGCATTTTTTAACTCATAAATTGATTTTTGAGAGCTACTCGATTCTATAACAGGTAGGAGTCGACCCCTACTGTTTACAGAAGGTTGGGCAGGCCCGAGGGTCGACCCCTACTTCTGGGTGTTGACTCCTCTCTCTTTCGACAAGATCAACCCATGTTTTTAAAACAAGAGTCGACTCCTATTTATGAAGAGTCGACCTATTTTCAAATGAGTTGACTCCTGTTCAGAGGAGTTGACTCTTGTTTTGAAAGAGTCGACTCTCTTCAAAAGGAGAGCTGACCCATGTTCCTGCTTTAGCTGAATTTTCAAAAGAGTCTACTCTTGCTCCCTACAGAGTCGACCCTTGCAGACCAAGAGTCGATTCCTGCAGTGGGAGAGTCAACTCTTTCTGAAAAAAGTTGACCCTTGTACCCTGAGAGTCGACTCCTAAACTAGGAGAGTCGACTCCTAGGAGTTGTATTTTATCTATTTGGCCTGTGAGTCGACTCCTGTGCATAGAAGAGTTGACTCATGTGCCCCAAAATCTGATATATTGATGTTTTGAGATCAATTAAAGGCTGTTAAGCCTATGATTCAAGTGAATAATCTAGAGAACATGTAGGTAGACCTGTGTTTGTTGTATTTTTAGCTTTATTCACTGGTATGGGTTGGATGGTCAAAGGAGAGACCCGATTTATATTTAAATGCATAAGTATGTTGGCATCCATGCATGAGAAGGTTATACATGTATAAATTTATGCTCTTTTCCTTTTAGTTTAGCCGATAAGCGTGGTTATAAGCACATGACAACATAACATTATGAGGTTTAAGCATGTATGGTCTTGTTTGGCTCGTATTTGTGAGGGTTGCAATATGAAGTTGTAGTGCTGATGTGGGCAATATATCGTTGTATGCATGATATGATGCACATTAGGGTACAAGAGTAACCCCATACATGAAAGAGTATTTACACAAAAATAATGCATATTGCATAATAAAATTATGTGTAGCTGGTTGGGAAAATGCCCAGGGTACTGGTGTGCGTACCTAAATAACTTGCATTAATACATATGAACTAAATTTTAAACAAGTTACATTGAGATTAAGATTACGCCCTCAAAGATAGGGTGACCTATAAATGGACTTGTTCATTGAGCGAGTTAGCACCAATCCCGTAAGCTGACTGTTGACATGTTATGGGTGAGGCCTCATCTTTTGGTCACTGAGAGTGGATCAGTTCTCAACCATGGTAGCTTAGGGGATAAGAACTCCTTATAGAGGAGGCCGAGCTATGCACGCTAGTGGTAGTGCATTATGACTTTTTCAAGAAAAGAAATCTTTGACAATGGGTTTTGGACTTTTGGTGTTGGTATAACCGTATGCTCTTGGGGTTAATAAAATACTAAAATTATCTATGTTTGAAAATATACCCCTTTGTAAACCGGTAAGCCTATAACGTACTAGGAAGTGTTTTCCCTTGGACACACGAAATTAATAATGGAACAAGTAATTGCATTTGTATTGTATAGAAAGCAAAAGAAAAACCTAAATGGAGAAAGTAATTAAAATATGTGCATGCATTTAGGATTGTGCATGTCTTGGTCTATGTGACATATTATTGGTATTTTTCTCTAAAGTTAGAGAATGTATTTATGTGCTGAGTTTTTTCAAAGAGGAATGTTTGTACCACTTATAGTTGTACCTTGGATCTTTGGTAGGTCTTGTGTGCTTGTAGACCATGTCGTGTTCACTATCGCAAGATTGAAGGTCAAGTTACTTACCGAGATAATAGTTGGTCTCACCTATGCTTACTTTCCCTTTTTCAGGTACTTATGAGTAGGTGCGCTTGGTGGCGATGGATGCGAGGATCAAGTATTTCTGAAGTTGGATCATGGACCATTTTAGTCTTGAGATTGCTGTGTGTTTTGGGACTTCTACGTATTTTAAATTTTGAATTTTGTAAATGGACTGTATACCGATTAACTTTCTTTTGAATGATAAAGAAAACATAGTTGATTTTGAATCTTGAGTTCAGTTCAATGTTGAGAATGTTTTCTCTTGATTCGTTTTCACAAACCAAGTTTTCTTTCAATGTGTTCTCCTTTAAATATCATTTAAAATCATTTAAAAAAAAAATTGGTCAAAATTTTTGCAAATTTTAGAGCGTCAAACATGATCATTAAAATGCCTTACAAAATAAGGAGGCTTGTAGGTATGTGTGTTTTCCGAGCTTAGACATGGCAAATACAATATCTTCATCTTTAGTAGTATATTTTTTTAGCATATTTTCTTCCATAGTCAATTCTTCAAGTGTCTCTACAATAGAGAAAACACCATTTCTATAAAGAAGAGCAAACTTAGTACTCTCAAATTCAAGCCTAAGATACAAAGCAGTCACGAAGCTCAATGTCCATAGGACAATGCTACTTGAGTTCAATATTTGCAAGTTCAACATTATAATATTAATGTAGGTTCATATCCTTGGGTCATAGTTCTTACATTGTTTTTGAAGATTACACATGTGCAATATCTATCGTTGCTTTAAGATATTTTCATGTATCACTTGTATAGTCAAATTTTGTCATTCTCGAACACTTTTTGATGTCCACACTGTACTCATGTTATGATTCTTAATCGACAACAACTTTGTTAATATCTTTTACTTTTATATTGCATCATCTTTTTCGTTGTCATTCTTGAGCCAAAAATGAACATCGCTCCCCTTAATCTGAAACTCTTCCTCATTTTGCTTTTTAAATACTGCTATGTTTATTAAGAAATTTGATGCAAGTATCGTTATTTTGCTTCTTTATGTCAATGACATGATCATTACTGATAGAGACAATTAGGGGGTTAGCCAACCTTCATCCTCACTAGAGTTAATTGGTTATTATGAATCAGATTTGGGAGGAGATCCTAATGACAAACACTCAACTACTAGTTTTTGTGTTTTTTTAGGTGATTTTCTTGTGTCTTAAAAGTGTAAAAAACAACAAAAAGTATACTTATCATCTACTGAAACTGAATATCGTGTGATGATTACTACAACATCAGAATTTGTGTGGCTAATGAGATTACTTGAAGACATGTGGGTTTGCTTGCAAATGCCCTAAAGACTATGTTGAGACAACAAAAGTGCAATATACATAACTAGCAACCATACATTTCACAAAAGCACTAAAAGCATATCGAAATGGATTGTCATTATGTAGGTGATTTTTTTTGAAGAAGACTCATATTTTTTTTCTTTTTTTTTTTACAGAAAAAACTGGGGTTAGGCAGACCCCTGTCAGTTATACAACTATACCATAGGGATTCGAACTTGCAACGTCCCAATACAAGGTGACAAGTACTAACTTCTCCTGCCACACAAGCAGAGCCCCCCAAATATCAGTTGGTTGATTTCTTCACCAAAGAGCTTTTGTCACCTTGATTTCACTTCCTACTAGACAAAATTTCGGTTATCACACCATAAGTTTGAGGGAAAGTGTTAATTTGTATGATATATATATATATATATATATATATATATATATATATATATATATATATATGTGTGTGTGTGTGTGTGTGTGTGTGTGTATTTTATCTTTATTATGACATATATGTAATAAGTTATGCCATCTAGAGGCATTTTTTTCCCTTATGTTATAAGCCCTACCCATTAAGAGCAGTTTTGTAATTTTTATTTTTATATTCATTTCTATTCATTGGGACTAGCCCAACGGCCAGTCAATCTAGCTGTTGGACTAGCCCAACGACTAGTTGGACTAGCCCCCTACTCCCTTCTTTTCTCTGTCTATATGGGATCTCTCCCATATTGTATGTCATGCTTCCTTGAGCATTTTATGTTAAATAAAATTAGTTATTTTTATGTGTTGTAGCCCTTTGATGGCTTGCGCTTGTGCTATCTTTTGTGAAGTTGCATCTTGACCATAAGTAGCTTATTGTATTTGTGCACACTTGTGTATCTTTGTAGCCCTTAGAGGTATCTTGTGCACATTCTCGTTTCATTACACACCATTCAGTGCATGAAAATATACTAACAGCTTGCATATCATGAATGGTCATCCATGCAGAATAAGTTTGTGCTGCATCCATTTTTCAGTTTTAACCTTTTAAAGATGGGAGCCTTTAGCCCACTCACATCATTGAAATGAATGCAGTACAAAAACCAGTTGTTGGTGGGTTTTGTGGTTGCTATTCATGGTAAATAATGCAACTATATTTGGTCTATAGTAAAGTATTTAATTATCCTCTAAATCTGAATAAAAAGTTCTTAGTACCATAAAAGCACTAAAGCAGTGTAGGATCCCAGTGACTGTGAGCAAGACTAAATGAACAGAAAGTTGACAAACATAGTTGATACAGGCAGAGTAGAGAGACCCATGGAAGGCATCTGCAATGGAAGTCCTTGAAAAGTACAAGACCTTGGAGTTAATTACTTGCTCACTTATAAGGTAGCTAGAAGGCAATGCATATGGATGTTGTTGAAGTTGATACAGGCAGAGTAGAGAGACCCATGGAAGGGCTGATTGCAAATGGTTATGCCCAACTTAATACCAGTTACCACTCATACACCAACTTCATGTGAAGAAAGAACTTGCTCAAAAGAATCTTTGAGTTCATATGTTACCATCTATAGATCTCTACCTTAGGAGGATTTGTAGGTGTGCCAAGTAACATAATAGTTGTATGAGCCAGAGCAATCTCACAGTGAAGGCCATTTAGTGTAACCAAGGTAAAGTTCTGATATCATCATAGTTATGAAAAACAGCCTCTGTTAAATAGTATTATGAAAATCATGCTGATGAACATGATGGTTTAAGGCAATGATAATTGCCTCACGTCAAGAGAGAAAAATTAGAAGATTTTTTGTCTTTCATAAACGGATGTGTGACGTTGATTATGATAGCATAAAAGTAAGCATTAAAAATGAACTTAAACATTATATGTTTCTGGATGAACATTTGTTTTAGCCTTTCTGAGGAATGCTAATAAAAGTGTGTGTGTGACTAAATTTGTCAAAAGAGACGAACTCTCACCAATTCAATCATTAGAAATATGTAATGACAATTTCCAATCCATTCGGTTATTTTCAGTGCATGTGTCTATTTGGTATTCTTGATGGAGTGCCACTGAGGTTATCTAATTCATGTAGTTTTGGCATACAGTAACGGACACCATTTAGTAAAAAATGGGAAGATTATCTACAGAGATCCATGTTTTATCCATTATCCCAAAAAGAGTCTGACCATGTGAAAACAGGCCCTTTTTAAAGACTAAGGCCTTCATTTTGTTTATGTACATAAAAATGGATCATCGAGTTGTCGAGGGGAGCGGAGGAGCTGCTTCACGCTTGGTTTTTCTCGTAGCCATGCTGGGATTGTCTCTCCTTAGGGCCAGCATCAACTGTCACAGGTGATCTCTCTCTCTCTCTCTCCCCCTGTATACTACAAGCTTCATGGTGTGTTTTTCATCTTCATTTGTAGTGACTGGAGTTGTTTGACAACTTGTTGGGCTCATGGGTGTGGGTATTTCTTTGATATCTGTTTCTTGAAGCTGATTAGGTTTGTGGGTTCTTCATTTTTTTTTGTGATTGAGGCATTTGGTAGCTGGTGGGGGGGCGTTGGATGCTATTTTTGTTGGATATATGAATAAGGTGTTCCTCTAAGGCTCTTTTTGGGAGCTGTAGTTGAGAGCGATGATGGGGGATTCATGAAATCCCTATCATCTCCAACTATTGAAAACACTATTTGGGAGAGGAGGGTGGCATTGGGAGGGGCGATGGAATTAAGTTTTAGTGGATTTTAACAGCATCCTTACGAGGCAGCTGTTAGGAGCCCCATGATGTAATTTCGTGTGCAGACAGTAGTTTTGCTCCTCTCCTCCCTAGAAATCGAATCTTAGAGATGACCAAATATTCTGGCACCTGAAATGGAGAAAAAAAATAAGCACTTGGTTGGGCATTTTTAAATTTGTTTCTTTGAATAGATCGTGCGTTTTTTAAAATTTGTTTCTTTGAATAGCTGTTGATATTGCTAGATCTTTGTGCATGGTTCATATATTCCGATTGTAAGGTAAATTCATTGTTGATGTTAAGGTATGATATTAGATGATGATAGATTTGTTTTCTTGAAACCATGTTGATTAGCCTAATTATGTGGCATGTCTAAAAGCCCATGTTTCCTGACAGATTTTTCTCTGTTCTACAGTTTGTTGAAATTGTCGTTAGATCACTGGTAGATGAACATTAAATTTTGCTACAGTATTTCTGATCCAACCGGCACATGTGCATAGGCAGGTCAGTAAGTGAGTTATTTGCTTGCTTAGGTATATACATGGCTAGCAAACAGTCTTCTGATGGTTTTGTCATGCAAATCCAAAGAAGATTTTGAAATGCTATCAGTTGATGTGCTCATTTGGCAACAATCAACCCTGCAAATCTCACCCAAAGAAGAATCTGAAATTCTCTCAAACTGCAGACGATGTTCACAGTAAATTCATTGCCTTCAAAGACTATGACTGAGAATACAAGAAATAACTCTTTTTTGTTCCATTTTTCAGTTTCATGCTTAATTATGTGGGCTTTGCTGCTTTTGGCCAAATATCTGCCACAATCCAGATAACTTGTATTTTTGACCGATTTGAAGTAAAATCTTGTAATACACAAGTTGCTGGCCAATGCATGACCATCTTCAAATATTTATTACTGTGCCCTGCTGAAGCAAACTGTAATTGAATCTGTATATTCTTGTGATACCAAAATAATTAGCCCATTGCTTATGAAAAATGAATTCTTCTAACAAGCAGCAAATCTATAATCAGTTCATATGCTCCACAATGAAATACATATGAAATCAGGAAAGAATTCAACCTATTGTTGTCCTTTCAAAGTCTCTCTTCAACAAGTTTCTCTTAGTTTATGGCCCAAGCTCATGCCCAATGTAGACCTACATCCATTAGAATGTATGCAACTAGAAGTATCTATAAAGTCCATTCAATCCTGAAAACTATTAAGTTTTGATTTTCAACTCTTAAGAATTGCAGAACCATGTCTATTTGGGTATTGCTTTGAAGTTGGATATTGTGCTATTGTTGTTTGTCTTTTCCATTTTTCTTTTCTGTGTTTGCGTTGTGTTTTTTTTTCGACAGACACACGTCCTTGCTATTTTCAGAGTCATAAATATTTTGTTGAGTATATATTCAAGGCATATCAGGCACTCATTGATCCAGTGTCTCGAGAAAAGCTTGAAAAGTATAGTCACCCAGATGGCAAATGGGTTCTACACTTCTAAGCAGATAACATTCAGATGACATTGTAGAATGATGCTATTTATTTCTTATTTCTACTTTGAGTTCAATTCTGGCTGCCATTTATTTGTTTGAATTTTGACCTTGCCTCATCAATCTTGCAGTAAGGTAATGGAGGTTTTTATTAAGACAGCAGAGTACATGGAAATACTAGTTGGTAGGAGTGACACTGAACCCCTTCAAAAGTTGTTTACAGTTGTTCGCAGTGAGTTGGGTTTAGACACCAAGAACACGAGGCAAGGACAAGCCAAGTTTTGGAAGAGGCATCCAGCTTTAGTGAAGGTCTTGAATTTCTGTAGCACTATTTGGTTTATGTTTTTCATTATGTGCTATTAAACTTATTGACCAATGTACTAATATGCAGAAATTTTTGCTGATTTTCTATGTGAGAGAAACAAGATAGTTATAATTTTTAAAAATTTATCCTTCTTGGCTTCTTCGATACTCAGGATATGCTTGCAATTAACTACTGTTTTTCTTGGGCTACACTTGCAGAATAAACCCCACCCATCTTGCACAAGGACCATCATTTTCCCTGCCTCATGTCCATTTCTACTTGGGTGCAAAACCCTTACTAGTGAACCATGTCCCACAACTCAAGACTTCACAATCTGCATCCTTAGTCAGAATGGTTTGTAGAATACTTAAAAGAAAGCCATCTTCTACTGCTAAATAGTTCTAGTGAGTTGAAACTGCAAACTAGCTCAGAGGACAATATTTCAATTTCATGGCATGTCTCCTTTGGAAGATTTAGCATGTTATGAAATCAATAGATTGCTCACTAGATGATCAGATCAGTCTGAATTTGGAGAATTTGGAACACCATGATATGCTTTCAAGCACTGATTGGAAACTGTTGGTTCCTCTGGTTTGTTTCTATAGTGGTCATTCGCTATTCTTCAGTTTCTTGATAGATTTTTGGTATATTTTTTAGTTTTCATGCATTTCTGATAAAATTTGTAATCTTAATGGGGACCTCTCTTAAACTAGTTCACAATTTTTTTGTTTTTTGTATGTGCTCATAATGATACTAAACTATCTGAAACTATTTTCACTGATTCCCTTGTTTTTCTTTTTCCTTGTCCCTTGCAGAACTCTGCTGATTGGTACCACCAGTTTGCAATTGGAATACAGGTATGGTAGCTATTACAATCATATTGTTTTTTACATGATTTCAATCTGATGATGTTTTATTGATCTATTGTTTATTTTTCAGACAATGGCTATTATATCTGTGTCGCCACATGGTGTTGTTCAATGTGGCTCAATCCAAATGGTAAGTTGATTATCCTGGATGCATTGCTTTGCCTTCCGATTTTCAAAACGATTCAGAGAATCAATACACTACATCAAGTCTGACTCAGTTGATTCTCTGATTCTCTTAATTGTTCAATGTGGTTCAATCCTCCATGATGAAGAACAAGATAGTAAGAGGAAGAAGAAAAAATGATGGATAACAAAGCTCTTTGAAGACCACGAACTCACGATCATACAATCCATGAGCTCACATCCACACAAACACTTTGTCCACAAGAATCAAGAGCTCAAGGCTTTGATACCATGTAATAAAATAGAATATGGGCTCACACACCTCACAAGAGGCACAAACACAAGCCAAAATGGCACAAGCACAAGAGCTACTAGGATTCGATTTTTGGAGGGTAGGTTTAAGACATATAGGGGAGTCTAAGGTCAGGTCTGGACTAAGTACAGATTGAGAGAAATAAAATTTCTAAGTTAGAGTAAATTCTGAAATCACAACAACAGAGTGGTGTTTCCATATTTGGGTTTAGGTGAGGTTTTATGCTAAGAAGGACTTAGGGACTAGGTTCTAGGGACTTACAAAACTTGAGCTGGATGTCCTAAGGTTGAAGAAAGGTCTGGTCCATCCGGATGTAACACACGAACACCTTGGTATGAGAGTTGAGTTGATTCCACGGGAGACTTGATGTGATCTACTAAGTAGAGTTGGATCTACTTTGTGCTTTTACGTAGTTCTAATCCTCATAAGGGTTTGGACCATCTTACACAAACTGGATGAGCCCTAGGACAGGGTGAACAAGTCTAGAAGAAGGGACTTACAGGAGATAGAAGAAAGGGAAAAGAGAGAGAGGGCATGGGGGCCAAGGGAAGATGGTGAGAGAGTTAGAGAAAACTGTCCCAATAGGGGGGGGGTGGGAAGGGTGATTTCTTGAGAATGAGAGCGAGACAATTCCATATAATTCCTTCTTTTCAAGCTTACAAAAATGAGCACTATATATAAGCTCAAGGGGCTTTTAAAGCCATCACTTCTAATAAGAAAGACTTAAATAAAATTAAACATGAAATTAAAAATCCTATGAGCCTTTCACAAACCAAGAGGCTCTCATAAAACCAAGGTCTCTTTGGAGTTTCCCCCCTTGCATGCCCTTCTAGGCTCCTCCCAAGGGGAGGTCGACATCTAGGTGGGCCATACATGGGCCAGTAAGCCCCTCCTTGGATCTAGGTCCACCATTGCTACTCCACTCCGCCTCATGCTCTGTGTCGCGCTATGCTCCGCCCAAGGCTGAATTGAGTTGGATCTTTGCTTGCTCTGCTTCATTCATTGTTGATACAGATTGGATCTCTAATGGATCTGTATCACCCCCTCTTCCTTGGAATTTGCCTAGTTCACTAGGCAAGAAACCTTCTGCAAGCACAAGTCTTGATGCAACCACGAAGGCTTCTAATCTTTCTTCCTCAAATCGTCAGGATAGAGCGTCAGTGACACGGTTCTCTTATCTCTTGTATTGCAGCTCGAAGTCGTACCCCATCATCTTGGCCACCCATTTCTGCTGAAGTGGGGTTAATATACACTGCTCCATGAGGTACTTGAGACTCTTGTGCTCGGTACGGACCACGAAATGTCTTCCAAGCAAATACAATCTCAATTTCTTAAGAGCGAGCATGATTGTGAGCATATCCTTTTTAATAAGTTGATAGAGCCCTGGCACAGTTTAAGAGGCTCTTATGAAATCCAATGGGTGGAATTCTTGTATTAGCATTGCCCCGGTCCCGCTATCACAAGTATCTGTCTCGATGATGAATTCTTTGAAAAAATCTGGAAGAGCTAGCATTGGTGCCTCACACATAGTCTGCTTGAGCTTCTTAAAAGCAAGCTCAGATTTTTTCCACCAAGCAAAGGTGTTCTTTTTCAACATGGAGGTCAACAAGGCTGCGATGATTCCGTAATTCCTTATGAACCTTTGGTAGTAGCCAGTCAACCCCAGGAATCCCCTCAAAGCCTTAAGAGATGCGAGTTTAGGTCAAGAGAGCATGGCCTCGATCTTCTCGTGATCCGCACTCATGCCTTATTAATCCACGATGTGTCCAAGGTAGAACACTCTCGGATGTCCAAATGTATACTTGAATCTCTTCTCCATGAAGTGGTGCGCCTTGAGGGTTTGGAAAACAACCCTTACATGCTCTAAATGCTCTTCCCATGATTGACTATAGATCAATATGTCATCAAAAAATATGACATATTTACATATCATTGGCCGAAAGACATCATTCATGACTCTTTGAAATGTAGCAGGGGCATTGGTTAGTCGAAAAGGCATTACGAGAAACTTAAACTGCTTGTCATGTGTTTGAAATGCCATTTTTTGAATGTCTTCACTCGTCATACTGAAGATCTATCTTGGTGAAGACCAGAGCTCAATGCAATTCGTCCAAGAGCTTGTCAATGATCAAAATGGGGTGCTTGTCTTTCATGGTTACTGCTTTCGCCCTATAATCCATGCAAAAGCTCCAAGTGTTGTCCTTCTTTCATACCAAGAGTACGGGAGAAGAGTAGAGACTAGAACTAGGTCAGATCACCTTGTTATCGAGCATTTCCTGAACAAGTCTTTTGATTTTGCCCTTTTGAGAATATGCATAATAATAGGGCCTAACACTCACAGGTCCAACACCTGGGTTGAGTGTTATAATGGTCTTGATACCTTTAAGGAGGAAATTCAGTCACGTTGAAAAAAACTTTTTAAAATTGATTAAGGATCTCTTACAATTCGAACCTCATTTATTCCAACCTTTCACCATCTTGTAGTTCTTTCATAGAGATCGAGCAAAGTAGAGCATCATAGGTTGCTCTAAAGATCTTAAGGGCCTCCTTAAGGCCCACCTCGTCAACTCTTTTGAGTTTGTGGCCTTCAAGGCAAACCCTTTCCCCAGCTTGATCAAAACTTATTTTCATTTTGCTAGTGTTGCCCAAAAATAATCCTGAATCAGACCTGAACCCAACCCATGTTGTGACTTTGCTGATTTTTAAATCCCAAACCAGAATGACCTAGCCTTTAAAATTTCATCCAGACTTTTCCTAACCTATCCCCAGCCTAACCCTATTTTCTGAGGTTTTTCTAAATTTTATTCTGAGGAAAATAACTCACTCTCTTAGGGTCTGTCAGAAACTGAACAGAATCTAAATCCAAAACAAAACCCAAATTTTGCAAAATTTTATCTCTACAACCTGAATTTCCAGGAACCTCAATTTTTAACCCCAGCTTTCCTGATGTGTCCTAATTCATCCCCTAATTTTTCATTATTTATAGAGTTGTATTTTAGGAGAAAGTGATTTTTCTTTAGAATTTGTCAGGCCATCCGAACCTGTTTTCCCAGAACTTGACCTTTGACTTAACCCAAGCCTATCATAACCTAGTCAAACCCCTAAAACTGAACCTAGGCCCATCAAAACGTATAAAAAATATTGGTATATAACCGAAGTGGGTCTCTCATTAATGTTTGCTAGTGGAGTTCCAAAATTTTTATGGACAAAGGCATTTCATACTGCCACTTTTCTTATAAATAGATTGTCAGATGTTGGGATTGATAATAGAACCCCAGACAAATTGTTGTGAGATTCTAAAGCTGATTACTCAATGTTGAGAAGTTTCGGATGCTTATGTTACATGAATATTGATCAGTCTCATAAAAAGAAACTTGATCTCAACCTGAATTATGTATTTTTGTGGGATATTCTGATCTACATAAAGGTTATAAGTGCTTTTTTGGGCAAAGGAGACATGTTTATATATCTATACATGTTACTTTCAATAATGCTTTGTGTTATAGGGACATTTTGCATATTAATGCTGCTCTGACAGCTTATGATCAGCATAATAAAGTATTTTTTATCTGTCAGCCTCCTAAAATCAACATGTCATCAACTCAATTTCAAGATCCGTCATATGTTGGAGACGAGTTTGAGTAGTTTATCAAATTGAATAAAAAAAATTAGCCTCCAACATGATTATGAAAATCAGCACAACCTTGCACCTGATAAAGGACAGTTCAGAAAGAGATCATAACATACAAAAGAAGGAAATTAAGTGCAGAAGAAAATCAATAGGCTCAACAACAAAATGAAATAATGGTAAGTGATTAGAATTAGAATCAAAATGAAGAATTAAGGAGGTCCATCAAAGCCAAACATTTGATTGCAAAGTTTGTTTCTTATAAAAATTTTATAATTGATTTCCAAGTTTTTATAAGTGAAGTATTGAAAGCTAAAGAATCAAGCTATAAAAGATGAAAATGAGGCCATATATTAAAATGATACGTGATCCATTATTGAGAGACCCAAAATCAAAACGTAGTTGACAACAAGTGGGTTTACAAAATTAAGTATAAATTAGATGACAACATAGAGTGATTCAAGGCTAGGTTGGTTACTAAGGGATATAACCAACAACAAAGCATAGATTATAAAGAGACATTTAGCCCAATGAAAAAATAGTTAGCATCAGAATTGTATTATCCCTCATGTTATAATTCAATTGGTTATTATTTTAGCTGAATGTTAAAAATATTTTTTTTCATGATGAGTTAAAAAAAGCTATCTACATGAAGCAAACAATTGAATTCTCATAGGCAGAGCAAGGAGGTATGTTTGCAAGTTGAATTTCATTATTGAGTCTCTCTTTAATTACATGCCAAGAGCAATACAAGCATCATGCTGCTAGATAAAGCAGTGGAGCACTACATTCTTGATGACCAAAATGTATTCCCATAACCTTTCACCCAAATGACCACTTTGAACAACCTCAAAACCCAAAACTCCATGTATAGGGGCTCTTGAAAGATTAAAAAAGAGTGGCACAAATAGAAGGAAATACCCATTCTCACTCCTATTTAGTGCAACAACCTATTTAGTAGCATCATTGTAACACTTCTTTAATTCCAAAAAAATGAAAATTTGCAATCATTTTTTTTAAAATAAATCGAACTCGAGTAAGAGGATTGATATACATCGAAAATCATTTTGGTTTTTAAATTAGACAACTTTGGGCAGATTACAGAACTAAAAACTCTAAACTGAACTGAATCTGATTCTTATTCAGACTTGGTTCTAGGTCCGCACACTAAGACTATAAAAAATCTGACTCCACATAAATTGAAATAAAAATATTAACGTACCAACTTAATTCATGAGGTAGCATTAATCAACTGAAAATAAATATGTTTATACATGTGATTCCAAAATTCATCTCAGTCTAACTGAGATACAAAAAAGGAAAAACATTCTAGGATCGACAGAAGGATAAAAATATGATCCACTGGTTTCACTCCTGCATTGTGCCACCACACTACAAATCATTTATCACATGTATCCCCATGAAATGGGGTCAGACTCTTTCGAGTAGGTAAGATAATACCATGAACATAAAGATTACACAATGTTAGAGCATTCATCACAATCATGATATCACACTTCAACAATTTAACATAATCATGATATAGAGAAAGAGAGTACCTGATCGCCGTTGGAAAAGAAGAAAGAGAAAAAAAGAAAGGCAAACAATGAAGACGCAGGGGATGAAGCCCTTAACGTAATCCCTCCTCCTAGTTTCTTCTCTCGCACACCCGATCCTGTTAAATCTACAGGCGAGGTAGACGAGGACGGCGCCCGGATTGGTGCTGCCGCTGGCGGAGGGGTCGTCGCCATCACCGGAGATGACGCGGACGCCGACGGAGTCATCCTGGGGGAGGAGGGAGGCGAAGCACCCTAAGCAACTCTGTAACAAGAGAGAGAGAGGGAGAATTTAGCACCTTAATTTAATAAAAAATTAGCGAGGGAAGCATTTTGTTGCAAAATCCGTCGCTAATTAGCAACGGATTTTGCGACAAAATACTTCTGCGGCTTATTCGTCGCTAAATTGCGACGGTTCTTGCGATGGAAAGTTTTTGTCGCCAATCCGTCGCTAAGTAGCGACGGATTGGCGACGAACATTTTCCCATTGCTAATGCCGCAAATATTTCGAAAGTCAGCGACGGATATTATTCTCTTGCTAGTCCGTCGCAGGAAAAAATCCATCACAAATTTTCGTCACTAATCTGTGTTTTTCTTGTAGTGAAATGAGTAGGCTTTTGAGATTTTTGCGTGAGATCTTGAGAAAATATTTTTCAAAACATTAAAACTTGGGCATCCTCAAAAATTGAGTGTCTTGGTGTCTGAAATCAATATTTTTGTATCAGATGTATATTGAAATTCCGACCAAATCGTAAACATTTATACCTTCTACATGTGAAAAGCTTTTTTTTAACACTTGTTTTTTATTGGTCGATACATCCACATAAAATTCAATCTGAATTCAATTCTACTTCATCGAATCTCATTTGGATCCAATTATTATTATTATTATTATTATTTATTATGATGAAGTAACCCACACCGAGAACCGGGTACTTAATGGGCCCATCTCACGGAGAGGTAAATTTGGACCCCTAAAATTATTCTGATCTAGATGTGGATCAACCAAGATTTGGCCATCTATCCGATATGGTTGCACCGTACACGACTTGAATGGCAGATATTTCATTCTCATCAGCTAGGAGCATCTTACTCTGCCAACAGTAAATGATTAGCTAGCTAGATGATCCTAGCTATGCTTACTCTGTCTTCTTAACCTGAAAGAAAAGGATCCCCTGCCTCGTACACACATACTGCAATTGTGAAAAGAAACTAAGACGTTAACAATGGGCAATGAATGAACTCACATACTGCAATATATATTAAGTATAATATATAGAATACATATAATTTTAAGTATAATATATAAAATACATATAATTTTAAGTATAATATATAAACATTATATGTATGTTCTATGTAACAAATGACATGAAATATTTTTACGGCTCGGCTAAACAAGAACACGAGCTTGGTCCACTGGCAAACAAGCCAAGCCCGAACATACCCTGTTCGATGTGTTCAGCTCGTTTACCAGCCCTAACCATAAACGGCTTGATTTCTTGTAAGATGAAAGGATATCTCGAGAGGTGCCTTAATTTATTGTACAAGTTAAAGCATAAGAAAAAGCTTTCTCGTCGACAATGAGAGAATGAATACCTACGAAGTTTTACACTGAACAAGGCCAATATAACCCCAAAAAGCAGTTGTCCCTCTCCAACTTATATAAATGAGAAAAAACTATACATGTCATTTTTTAGATAAATACGTTGTTTGAAGTTGATATGTCCCAGTTAAATGGAGCCAAACTTGGACAGGTTTGGAACTGGAACTTAGTGGAAGTCACAGCTCACACATTTGATGTAGTTTGGGGTCGCCATTCACCAAGGGTTGGTGTTGCTTTGATATACTATGGAAGGAATAACTTGAAAGTTAGTCTATGTAGATAAAGATTAGACATGCAAGGGCTCTGGTGTGGCGGGAGGACGAGGTCAGCCACTAATATGCTAGCATGAATGATAGATGACTGATGCCACTAATATGATAGCATGGATGATAGATGACTGGTGCGGAGGTTCCGTGGCTGGATCACCGGCGTGGATGATAGATGGCTGGCGGGGGGAGCAGGGGAGGACGAGAAGGAGGAGAAGAAGAGAAGAAGCACAGGAGGTGGAGCCAGAACCCTCAAGACATGGAGAACTTCAAAGATATCATGCGTCATGGGAAAAACCCTCAATGTCCTGAGAATTAGAATTAGCACCTAGGAAGTAAGAATTCTAAGGCTCTGTTTGGAAACTGGTAGGTCGAGGGAGTTGGTGCATTTGGAAAAGTGGTAGCTGCCAGATCCTGGATTTGGTAGCTGCCTACCAAAATCCACCTTTAATTAGTGCAAATTTAAAGAGGGTGAGAGTCTCACTTCCTCTCCCAGATGCATAAATTCTAATCCCAGCTAGCAGTTACAAAACACTACCATCATGGTAGTTTCTCCATGTATCTATCAAATGGGTAAGCTCCCACCCCCACCTGCCAGTTTCTAAACAGAACCTAAGATATTTTGAAGAATTTGAATATTAAATTACTAAACCCAAAAATAGATCTAAACAAGAGAATTTGATGTGACAGTTAATTAAAATTTTATTTGTCAAAAATTTCCTCATATCCATATGCATCCTCAGTGGCATCTCTGTATTGGAAAACACACTTTCTCCTCGCTTCTTATTTCTCCTCCTACTTGCTTTTGTCTCGCTTCCTTTTCGTATCTCACTTGCTCTTTGTTTCCTGTGTTCTCTACACACTACATGATATTTTTACTGCAACAAGATCACACATGATTTTATATATCTTCCTACTCGACCTTTCTTGCTAGTTTTTATGTTTTTGTGTTTGCTTTCTTCATGTTCTATTTTATGCTTTTCTTTTTTTTTGTTTATGACGAAGAACCCTGGCCGAAGCAAGAAAAACCCCGGATGAGGCCTCACAACCACCCTGCCTTATGTGGCCCACCTTTGAAAGCTGCTGATACACCTGTGCGCCAGTGGGGTTTGATCCGGTGTTTTCACATCAGCACCCTCACAACCACCGTGCTGGCCACTCGGGTGAGCTTGGTTCACATTTACTACTATTTTTTAATGCTCGCTTTCCTGCTTTTACTTTGCATATCCATTTATTATATATATCCATTTCATTTGTTGGCAACTATAGTGATGCCTTTGAAAAAATCTAGCTATTTAATAAGCGAAAGTGGACATTGAAAATTGAGAAAAGATTTATAATTTTGCAAAAAAAAAAGTTTATTATTATAGATTCTTAGGTAGTGGAGCTCCATTCATGCAATCACTAGAAACTGATGACGGAGGGGGGAAGCTTCACAGGTCAAACAACGGTCATGTTTCACAATCTTCTTTTCATTAATATTAAAAATCTATTTAGTGCCTTGATAATTTTCCATAAATGCTTCGCACATTAAGGGCTCTTAAAATAGCAATATGCGTCAACAGTTTTTAGGGACCCAAACTGTACCCTATTTTATAGTAATTTTTGCTAAGCAATGACGTCTCTTCCATTTGGAAGAAGAGTTGGATTTCCAATACTCGAGTTGCTGGTATTGCTAAACCTAGCACTACTGTATATAACTATGAGAGTCCAGCTTAATAGGGTTTATTGAGCTTATTAGAACTGGATTGCCTGTTTAAGCTTCACTTATTTACGCTGCTGAAACCAAGCCCTTGGTCAAGTTCAGCTCATTTATATTTTTTGATGAGTCCGAGCCGAGCTTAAATAGGTTGACCCGAACTAGTTCAGATCATTGTGCAGTCCTACTAGTGGTAGTATTCAAAGTTGGTGCGGAGACAATTCCATTACACCATTGGGACGCTCATCTCAAAGTTTTTTTTTTTTTTTGGATAATCCAAAGAAAAAAAAATCATCACGGACCGGACCTTGGCTGGCCTCCTGTTGGTAAAAACCCTTAAGGTCCCCTACCCACGGGAGAGCACATCCAGCTGCAAGTGATGCCACCTGTGGGTTTCAAACTTGTGACGTCCCGTCAACTTGGTGACATTCACAAGTGGCTCCTACCAGATGAGCGGAGCCCTTGTGGGCCATCCCAACGTTTTGAACAAGAAATGTCCCCAGAAAGGCTGCTGACTGGTTGCACTCTTGACATTGTTGAGACCGCCTGTTTTTGACGTAATAAGGGTAGTTTCGACATAAAACAAATTTTAGATTTTTGCTCTTTTATTTCCTTCTTCCGTTGCCCCGCACGAGAGAGAGAGAGAGAGAGAGAGAGAGAGAGAGAGAGAGAGAGAGAGAGAGAGAGAGAGACGAAAGAAGATCAACATTAATACTCATGAAGATCAACAGAATGTTGAACCCATGAACCGAACAAAATAGGAGAGAGAGAGAGAGAGAGAGAGAGAGAGAGAGAGAGAGAGAGAGAGAGAGAGACGAACTATAACCATCAACATTACGATACGAAAAACAGGTTCAACCAACATTGAACCTACCGGGAAACCAAACACGGGCCCAAGACATGCCAAGGAGCCCCAAAAAAGGAATAAAAAGAAAAGTAGAGATGCAAGAAGAAAAGGAAGAAAGAAACAAGAAGCAAATACAGTTAGGCGACGAGCATCACACAGGATCATGAATGGTCCCTGGAGGCAGATGGTGTTGCAGATCAGGGATGTTGATGCGGAGAATGACGTATACGTCCGCCAAAATAAGGTTCACCATTTTGTTGAACACTGCCGGAATATGCCGAAAAATAGCGTTGTTGCGAGTCATCCATACGGCCCACCATGACGAGAGAAGCCAAGTTCGCCAAATAATACGCCATTTGTTGCAATGACGAACCGGTTGAGGACCCCACAACAGATCATTGGCGAACCGAACAAAATAGGAGAGAGAGAGAGAGAGAGAGAGAGAGAGAGAGAGAGAGAGAGAGAGAGAGAGAGACGAACTATAACCATCAACATTACGATATGAAAAACAGGTTCAACCAACATTGAACCTACCGGAAAACCAAACACGGGCCCAAGACATGCCAAGGAGCCCCAAAAAAGGAATAAAAAGAAAAGTAGAGATGCAAGGAGAAAAGGAAGAAAGAAACAAGAAGCAAATACAGTTAGGCGACGAGCATCACCCAGGATCATGAATGGTCCCTGGAGGCAGATGGTGTTGCAGATCAGGGATGTTGATGCGGAGAATGGCGTATACGTCCGCCAAAATAAGGTTCACCATTTTGTTGAACACTGCCGGAATATGCCGAAAAATAGCGTTGTTGCGAGTCATCCATATGGCCCACCATGACGAGAGAAGCCAAGTTCGCCAAATAATATGCCATTTGTTGCAATGACGAACTGGTTGAGGACCCCACAACAAATCATTGGCGAACGATTCCTGACGCACGCTGACCCCCGGCTTATTCCAAGTCACCTTAAAGTTGTTTTGAAAAACAGAGCACTCCCAAAAAAGGTGAAAGGCAGATTCTTCAGCCGCCTCACACAACACACATTTACTCGGCAGATGAAATCCGATGGATTTGAGGAAGTTGTCAGTCTGCACCCGATTGTGTAAGATTTGCCAAGCCAGGAAACATGATCTCGGATTGGGACCCTTGCCCCAGATCAGGTTCGTCAGAAACCGGTCCACCCCCGATGGAAGGAGAGCGAGGTAGCCTTCTTTAGAGCGGAAAGATCCGTTCGGAGCAATGTTATGACCAAAGAACTGAGACTGCGATTCAACATTGCCATTATGAGACAGAACTGCAGACCATGCTTGGATCCATGATCGCCGAAGCTTTGACATAGATCGCTGACGCACGCTTGTGGCCCCCACCAATGATTCCACACCACCGTATTTAGCTAGAAGCACGCTTGCACACGGAGACCCAGGTTGGTGTGCAAGCCAGCTCTGCTTCACGACAAGAATCATACTCCTCAGCCGGGTGTCCTTGATTCCCAAACCCCCCCTATTTTGGGGTAGTCGAAGAGTATCCCACCCTATTAGGTGGCGCTTGTTTTTGGGACCACGCCCAGACCACAGGAAGTGCGTCACTACCTGAGCTATCTTCTTACTAACCCCCATGGGCGTGTCTGGTCTTCAAAAAATACCACATCTTTGGATCTGAATACCTTCTGCTTCTCTGGATCCCATAGGCTGTAGTCGAATTCGGCATCACCATATCCCAGAAAAATACATTGCCTCGTCTTATCATCAAGCTTGGACTTCTCCTCCTTGGGGATATATGCAAATACCCTGCATCCAAATACCCGCAGGTGCTTGTAAGACACATCCTTTTCTGACCATACCCTATCTGCAACATCATTTGCTAAGGCATGAGCAGGAGACAAGTTGATCACATCAACTGTTGTCCTTAAGGCCTCTTCACAGAATTTCTTTGGCAGCTTGGACTGTGCAAGCATACATCTGATTCTTTCTACAATTGTACGATTCATCCTTTCTGCAATTGCATTGTGTTGTGGGGTACCTGGAACTGTCAACTCATGGCGAATTCCATGAATTTTACAATATTCATGGAATGGACCTGTGTACTTGCCACCATTATCTGACCTGATACATTTCAGTTGTTTTTCTGTTTCTCTCTCAACCATAACATGAAATTGCTTGAATACATCAAGAACCTGATCCTTGGTTTTCAGAAGGTATGCCCAAACCTTCCTGGAGAAGTCATCTATAAAAGTAACAAAATAAAGTGCACCACTGAAAGTTTTCACATCAGTAAAACCATTAACAATTTTTGTGCTCAGAGGACCACAAACATCAGTATAAACTCGCTCCAGAATGTGAGATTTTCTATGAAAGGCATTTCTAACAAAGGATACTCTATGTTGCTTACCAGCTAAGCAATGAACACACGGGTTTAGACGTGTACCTTTTAACTTTAGGAGTTGCTCCCTCTTAGCAAGAATCTGCAAGCCCTTCTCACTCATGTGGCCTAATTGACTGTGCCACAAATTAATAGAAGAGTCTTCAGTTGTATTCAACTGTCCATTGCATACCTTGCCTTGCATCTTGTAAAGAGTACAACATCTTTTTCCTCTGGCCTAAACCAATGACCCGCTGCTGAGTTTCCACTGTCCTTGGCTAAAAACATTGCTTCTGCCCTCTTCATCAAGCTTTCCTACTGAAAGCAAATTCAACCTCAAGTTTGGAACATGTCTAACATCCTTGAGCACCAACATGTACCCAAGACTGGTCTGGAGATGAATATCTCCAATACCTACAATTTTTGACGTTCCTGTGTTTCTCATTCGGACAACACCAAAATTACCGGTCCTGTATGTACTGAAATATTCTCTCCGTGGTGTGGCATGGTACGAGGCTCTTGTGTCTATGACCCAATCTGTATCCTGACATACATAGATACATGGATCATTAGTAGTAGACAAAATCACAAGCTCACCTTCAACTGTGGTTGTGGTATCTTCTTTGGTTTCTGATGATTTTGTCTCTTTCTCTTTTTTCTGATTTTTCTTTGGCTCTTTGCACTGATTCTGGAAGTGCCTTTTCTTTCCATAATTGTAGCAAGTGATGTCCTTCCTTGACCTGGATTTGCTCATATATCTGCGATCATTTTTCCTGTCCTTTGATCGACCCCTGCCTTTGGATGAACTCACCATCAATCCTTCACCAGAATCCTCATTTGGTGATGGTTTTCTCCTAATTTCATTGGAAATGAGCGTACTTGTGACCTTTTCCATATCCAATGTTTCTTTTCCATAAATTATGGTTGTCACAAGATGCTCATAAGATAGTGACAATGAGGTTAGTAACAACAAAGCTTTATCCTCATCTTCAAGTTTAACATCCAGACTAAACAGACCAACAATAATCTTATTAAACACACTAAGATGGTCAAGAATAAGGGTACCTTCCTTCATACGAAGACTATAAAGTTGTTTCTTGAGGTGTAACTTGTTGGATAAGTTCTTGGTCATATAGAGGCTCTCTAGCTGCAACCACAATCCCGCTGCTGTCCTCTCTTCCATCACGTTACACATGACTTCATCTGATAGACACAACTCAATTACACCAGAAACCCTCAAGTCAAGATTATCCCATTCATCATCGGTCATGTTTTCTGGCTTATTCGCCTTCTCGACAAGAGCCTTGTGCAACCCTTGCTGTGCAAGTAGAGCTTTCACCCTTCTTTGGCATAAGGAAAGCTTTCCTTTGCCATCAAACCTTTCCACCTCAAACTTAGAGCTAACTGACTTAGAAGACATGATTTTCCACGAACCTGCTCTGATACCACTTGTAGAGAAATTAAGATAACAAAAAATATGCGAAAGCAATATAGGATCTAACAAAGGCACAATCAAATCACAACACAAGGGTTTACGTGGTTCAGTCAACACGACCTACATCCACGGGGCATGAAGAGAATAATCCACTATAATGAAAGTAGAGAGTACAATGTAGAGAGTACAACATCCAATAGTTTGCCCAAAGCTAAAGATAATAACAACAAAGAAATCATATGAAGAAATGAATACAAGATTACCTCTCGGGTGCACAACCCGAGTCAAAGCCCACACCACAACCAACACCTCTCTCAGAGGATCAATGCGTGATGACGAACCTTCTTCCTTTCTTTTCTTCTTTCTACTCTCTCTGCACACTGCACACAGTCACTCTACCCTTCTTCCTACAGCACACAGCCTCTGCACCCCTATTTATAGATGACATAGAGTCTTCTAGATATGAACCTTCTAGAAGTGAGCCTTTTAGACTCATCCTAGAAACCGAAGGGGTTTTAACCCTTCAACTTCCTGCATTAATAGGAATTAGGTGGCTATTGCACTTCCCCACATCATTAATGAGGGGATAGGGCTGACTCTTCAACTTCTCCTGCATTAATGAGAAGTGGGTGGCTATTCCACTTCCCTACACCATTAATGAGGGATAGGGCTGGACCCAACCGGGGGGGAGGAGGGTTCCCTTGGCTTAACAAAAAAAAAAAGCAGCAGGAAATGGGATGAATGAAACAGTTGAATGGTTAGGTTGCACTATCATAAACGAAGATATCGGGTTGGAATACCACAAGGGATTGCCTGTCAAAAAATAATTTCAGCAGGATGTGTTTAACAAATGAGTTAAAAAAAACTGCAAAAGGCACATAGGAACCTATCAGAAAAAAGAAAAAAAGAATTGAGTGGGATGAATTTGACAAATGAGTTAGAAATAACCAAGTTATGGTACAGGGACCGTCGGCTTTGTTTCTCTCGATGTTTTTCTTTTGAATTAGGGTTCTTGTGTTCCAAAAAGTTCTCACATATTAATAGGGGTGTCAACGGGTCTGGTTTGGTTCAGACCCAGGTGAAACCAGACTTAGACTAAATTTTTGGGTACGGTATCGGGTCTGTACTCGGGTCTAATTTGGTCCACTATAAGAGAAACTATACCCGGACCCGATAAAACTACATGAATGAGACCCGGACCATACTAGGTAAAATAATATTTCTCATCATTTTTACATTGAAAAATTGTGGGTCTTAATCGGAACTCGGGTTGGGTCCGAGTCTGGTATAAAATTTTACAAACTATACCCGGATTCATGTATTAATTGAATCTTCGGGTTTGGACCTGGGGCTTAATCAGGTCTTCTTATTTATCACTATACCCTGACCCTATAGGGTTTGGTCTGGGTCAAGTCCGGGTAAACTCGACTGGTTGACACTCTTACATATGAATAATATTTATACAAGAAGAAAAAAAGAATTTTTTCATATTTATTTTTGGTTTCAATGTTTTAAAAAGAAGGCACGTTTCAAATGGAGTTTTGCCTATCTGTGGGAACTACTATATAAGAAAATCAATGGAAACAGGATTTTTTTTTTTTAACAACGATCCCAACTTTGAATCATTTGGAGCCAAAATCACCCAGAAACCCCCATTCATACCGTACACATACTTATGAAACATATTAAAAAGTGAAAGGTGCCAAGGAAACTTCCAGGCAGGCTCCCCTCAGTCCATGGTTGTACTTTACAAGCACAACTTTTTTAGAAGGAATCTCGTGATCTACCAAATCACCAACCCTTCGTGTTTTGGCATCGTTTTCTTGAATGGATGGTGACGATTCCAAAACACAAATTAAGATGGGTGATATCTGCATTTCAACTTATTTGCTCTCCAATAAACTTTACTGCTTTTGCCAACTTTAACTTTAAAAGCTAACTGCTAAGCAACAGTTTTCAATATAAAAAGAAGCAAAGGTCAGTGCAGTTGATTAAGTCATCTAAAAAAAAATCATCTTTTTTCTTTACTCACTTTTTTTGGGGTGATTTTCTCGGTCGAGGGAAAGACACTTGAAATTTGAAGCTTAAAGCATCTGTTTTGACTACCTGCAAATTTCCACTTTACACAGTTACCATGCAGTTGGGAGGTATGGTCTGCCTTTTTCTTCTTTTAGGATTAGTCCTACTCTAGCTAATATTGAACTCAATAAACAAGTTCCCATGTCATGCTGTCAGCTGTACCAAATGAAAAAAAAAATGGTGGTGAAGGATATTTTTGAGAGATATTGAAAGGCAAGCTTGGGTTAGGCAGACCCTTACCAGTTATACAACTATACCATTCGGTTTTGAACCTGCAACCCAAGGTGACATGCGCTGCTCCTACCAGACAAGTGGAGCCCCCGTTGGTAGCTTATGCAACTATACAAATGGAGGTAGACCAATGTTGTCAGTATGGGTATCGCCCCTGAATCGTTTGGCCAACGATATGTGAATCGGCGACGAAAGTTTCTTAAAAAATATTTTTGTGTTAATCAAAACGTGACACTTGTTAAAACCATTAAAATAATATTAAAAATATTTTAAGCATTTTTTTATATTTATTAAAAAAATAGCCAATTCAGGTTAGTATCGTATTAATTTTCTGCCAATACAATCCGTATCGGCCGATAGGCACTGATACTGAGCACATTGGGGTAGACAAATGTGAATGCTTATTTTACAGACTCTTACCATGTTTAAGGTACCATTTTTCCTAGTAAAATTGTAGATATGCCAGTAATTAACCAAGTGGTGATTTCCCCAAATTTTGGTGCGACTAACATATCACTATGTAACAGGCATGTCCCCCACGACACGATCAGACACGTGAACACGGACACTGACATGTACGACCAATATTTTAATAGTATTTAATAGTTTTAAGTATTATTTTAATAAAAAAATTCAATTTTAATATTAAAATATCAAAATTAAGTTTTTTATGGATTAAAAATTAAAAAATTCTGTGTCGGCCTGGTTGGAGTCGCGCCAGGCTAAAACAGAAGTTTTTAATTGGGGTAGTTCATTGTTTGTTAAAGGCAAGGCGAGCAATATCCATCAACATACGGCCTTTTGCTTCATTGCCAAAACCATGAAGACACTTGTGTCCACCAACCACACTGCATCTCTTACCTCAAACGGGAATACCACAATTACTTTAATGTTATGCATAAAGAAGTGGAAGCAGATCAGGTCATGCTGAATATGAGCTTTTTTGCTGATGCTTTTATGTCTAAAAGTAAGAAGAAAGGTTAACAGATCCGAGGTGTCGCAAACATCAAACCAGTAGACCAGGTGATACTGGACTAGAGCAGGATGTATCTGGGTTCATGATCCATTTAGATTTTTTTTTTTTGATGTTTGGATCCATCTTGTATCCATATTAGATTAGGGTTTTCTTTCTAGTATAAGGGTTTTCGATTCAGAGATACTGTCATTGATTTTCTTGAGAATCGGACAATTGATTTGCATTTGTTAGTATCAAAGCCTAGGAATCCTGTGGGATTTTATGTTGATCAAGAGATCAAACTGGGGAGCGACAACGATTGATAGCATGTATTATGGCTATCCAAATCAACAGCATGGACGTCGATGAGTAATGTTGTGTGGCCGTCCCACCATTCACCGTGTCTACATACAGGAGCCAACAACCATCACCATGCATCCTCGTTCGTAGTGAAGCAGCCCAACACAACGCCATCTTGGGAAGGCCAACCGAGGACTCTCGTGGCGGCAGGCGAAGCAGCAAGCACCACCAACCCTTCGTTTTTCATTGGCCTACTCGGTTGTGACTGTGCACACCAACCGGCTAACCTATGCCGACACATGTCTGTTGGCCAAGTCAAGTGGCCAGACCCTTCAACCATCTACCAACGGAGGGCCAGCAGTAGGTGGCGTGCTTCACACCTGTGCCGACCACCCTCTCTCTCTTCTCCATCGCCTCACACCACCTTCGGCCACCCTCACGACCTCTCCTTGCTGGTGGAAGCCACAGTCAGTCCCCTCCGGCGATGGAGAGAGTTTCAGACTTCAGTCCCTCTCTCTCTTTTGGACAGGTCGTCCAACAACCGGCCGGTGGGCTGGTCGCTGGTTGGAGAACGACCGGAGAGCCACCGCCAGCGTTCTTTGGCCGGTGACAACCATGGTCGCCGATGGCTACCCCGCTGGAGGACCACCATAGGAGGTGGGTAGAGTGGGGATTCCTAATCCTAACTCCATCCCACCTCTCCTTCCCCATCGTGAGAGACTCACTCACGATCGGTGGGTGGGAAACCGGTTATCACACAACTGGTTCTCACCGCTCGGTTCTTTCCCTGCTTCATATCACTAGACCGGTTCTATGGTTTTGGTTTCCTGTGGTTCTAAACTCAGGTCTGACCCAGAACAACCCTGTTTTGACCCAGATACCACCTGAACCAACCCATTCAGCCACAATTCCCTATATGAATCCTATGATTCAAAACCAAATCCAAACTTTTGATCTAAGATATATCTTTTCTTTCTCCCTACTCTTATAAGGTGTTGTTAACCCCCACGGAAAGAAATGAAAATTTGACAATATTTCTACATTTTATTGTTGGAGGGGCGACCATCCGTTGAACTACAAAAAAAGACCTATTGTTTTACTAAGAACTATACAACTCGACCTCTAATAGCTGTCCCGTTGAATAGGAGGGCGTTTTTCATTTCATGAGGAGGACAAAGGGACCCTACTCTACCCAAAACCAATTCCCTATATCCCACCCAAACCTATGCTCCATAACCCACACTTTGTTGATAGACCTACCCATGAACCACAAGTACCAGGCTCGATTCCTGCTAGACCCAATGCAAGCAAAGAGCAGATCCAACAGCTCTAGATCCATATGAAGCTTATGCCATCAATTTGGGCCTTCCAGAGTTTACTGGTAAATGCGATGCAGATTTTTGTTTTAGTTGGATTCATGCACTAGAAAGCATATTCCAGCAACATCAGATTTTCAATCATCGCAGAGTCATCTTGGCATCCACTCGACTCCATGATGCAACCAAAGTTTGGTAGATGTTCACTTATGAAGGTTAAGCACAAGAAAGAATTAGAACATGGGGCACGTTCAAGAAACTAATAAGGACCAGGTTCATTGATGATCCATTGTATGCTCCCATTCTCAGGCTTATCCCGACCCAATTAGTTGTAACTCCTCATGAACCTAACCCAAACAAATTTCATTTGGAACCTTTACCAAATCCTATTAGGTGCCCAGATCAAAATTAAAGAGATTTTGAACCCAACTTACTGTTGAACCTTAAAACAGACCCTGTCTTGACCCAAAACCCATTTAAGCCTTGTGATTCCTCTACTCTAATACCCAAACTAGTTGAACCCTTATCTCAAGCTGTCCTAAAATTAGTCCTATACCCAAACCCAATTAAAGCATATCTAGACACAATGCCACCTAATTGGGTCCAAAAGAATATTCAAATGAACCTTTCTAGTTTGACCCAAATCTTATATATAGATCCATTTTCCACCCTCCTGGATCAAAACTAATGGATCATGTTTTTATGATCATCACGCTTGGCATTTCTATGGATCAGATTCGACTAGTGTCAAATATGTTAGATGCAAGAAGGAAGGGAGAGAAAATTCAAAGAAGAAAATGGGTTGTTTAGAGATAGTGGTCTTGATGAGGTGGAATAGTCCCATATTGCTTTTGCTTGAGTTTTCTGAGGGCTTTATAAGCAACTAGTGAACTCATACACTTGTTCCTGAGAACAAGGGAGTGGGATGACCACCACACACACACGCGCGCGCGCCCGCCGTGCTGGGCCGGGCTCGGGTTCGGGTAATGGGCCCTTTAGGGCCATATCCAATCAAGACAAAATATCTTTTTACCCAAAGTTTCTTCGGTTATTTGGATTCGGTAATGGGAATGGATAACGGATCACGTCTCCTCAGAATCCGTAATGGGTCCTTCCACGTTTCATAACCGTTCGTGGGTTATAAAAGCGTGGTGAGGGCTGGGGTTACGAACAGGCTGAGACAGACGATTCCTGGAGCTCTGCGATTTCCCATCTCCCCTGTTTCTCTCTCTCTCTTTCCTGTGAGTTATCCCGAAAGGGGTTGTTCTGCAATTTTGGTTCGAAGAGGCTGTTTTCGAAGGACGATCCGCCGAAGTGCACCATTCGGTTCGTCGTGGCTATTGTATCCTGAGGGAAGGACGTCGGACCCTGATCTGCACAGTATGTGGGGGCGAATCTTCTCTAAGGGGAGTACTTTCGTACGCCTTAGCCTTTTACACAGTATTAACATGCTTTCGTTGTTTTCATTGTGTTATATGTAACTGTTTGCCTATTTGCTGTGGTCTGGATT
Organism: Nuphar pumila; assembly: GCF_984573655.1. Lineage (NCBI taxonomy): Eukaryota > Viridiplantae > Streptophyta > Magnoliopsida > Nymphaeales > Nymphaeaceae > Nuphar > Nuphar pumila. The sequence continues at coordinate 63,016,576 of NC_143265.1, forward strand.
TTGGTTGCTTGCGGAAACCGACATGCCTGCACCCTGTTACTGTTTCGGTCTTCTATTGATCATGATTTATACTTTGGTGTATTTTCTGGTTTATATCATGATGTCGACTGTGAAACTGTGTGATCCGAAATATGATCCAACAGTCTTAGAGAAGATTCTAAGCATGTCGTCTTCTTCTGCGTTTGTACCAAAAGTGGACATGTTCGGTATGCCGGAAAAGTTTGTCGGTCAGAACTTCAAGCGTTGGCAGCAACGCATGAAGATCTGGTTCACTACGATAGGGCTATTGAATATTCTGAAAATCGACTGCCCTTCGGTGTTTGATACTAACCCTGACCCTTCTGCAGTCACTGCGGCTGTAGAGTGGAAAGAAAATGACAGTATATGTCGTGGCTGCATACTGTTGGCTCTGTCCAACACCTTGTTCGATGTGTACTGTTCTTCGTCTACCACTGCTAAGGGTCTATAGGACCAACTTGACAAGAAGTACAATACCGAAGACCAAGGTCTTGAAAAGTACTCTGTTGCCAAGTTTCTGAAATATCAGATGATAGAAGGCAAGTCGGTCACTGCGCAAGCACACGAGTTTCTGCTACTGCTCCATAGTTTGGCTGAGGCTGAAATGAAACTTCCTGAGAAGTTTCAAGTTATGACCATCGTAGAGAAATTTCCTAAGTCTTGGGTAGACTTCGGTATGTCTCTCAAGCACCGTAGAGGGAAGATTTCCCTAGATGATCTTATGGTAGCCATTGCCATTGAAGAGGAGCATATGAGCCAGAAACAGATCGTGATGCCAACTGAACCGCCTAAGGTGAACATGATGACCAGAGCTTTTAAGGGCAAAGGACAAAAATCAAAATCTGCAATGAAAAACCAGTTTAAACCTAAGGCCAAAATCCAGAAAAAGGCAAAGAACAAACCGTGCTGGAACTGTGGGCAGGTTGGGCACTGGGCTAAGGAATGTCCTTCCAAGAAGGCCAAAGCTCATGGGACCACAGACGAAACACCTCAAGTCAACATGGTGACTGAGGTCGTTGGGACCAGTACTGGGTATGTTTCTGTTAACCCGCAAATTTATCACGTCTATGAGCCAACAGAGTGGCTGGTTGACACTGGGGCTAATGTGCACGTTTGTGCTGATAAGTCTGTCTTTGTCTCATACCAGGCTGCTGCAGGCAGATCCGTGACTATGGGCAATTCAACGGCTGCAAAGGTGTTAGCGATTGGACGCGTGGATCTGAAGTTTCGTTCAGGACGAGTTTTATCTTTACATAGAGTGCACCATGTGCCTGTAGTTAGAAGGAACATTCTAAGTGGTTCATGTCTTGTTAGAGAGGGTTATGAATTTAACTTTAAATGTAATAAAGTTGTTATTTTACATTCTGGAACCTTTATTGGCAAGGGGTGTTTAGATGATGGTTTATTTAAACTTCGTGTTGAACATGTTTGCAGTGATAAATTAGAAAATGATGTTTCTTTTGATTCATTGTCTAATGTTGCATATAACATAGAATCATCTGACTTATGGCATAATAGATTAGGTCATGTGAATTTCAACTCTGTGAAACGCATGATGAACTTGAAAATGATTTCTGAGCATTCCATTGATAAAACTAAAAAATGTGAAATTTGTGTGCAAGCAAAACAATGCAGGAAACCTTTCCATACGATTGTTAGAGATTCTGAAATATTGGATCTGGTGCATACAAATATCTGTGAGTTTAATGAAGTATTAACCAGAAATCATAAAAAGTATTT